>NW_010110531.1:6884-37222 GCF_000699245.1 Pterocles gutturalis
ATGAGGTCTACAGGAAGGAAAATAACCGAATGAAGGACAAAGTCAGTAGCCTCCACAGTCAAACACCTTTTAATACAATCCAAGATTCTGCACAGTAACAAAAATACCATGATGCGGGGCAGCGGTTCTGACAGCAGGGTAGAAAACCAGTGCAGCAGCACACCACCACTCACTTGAAGAAAAACATCACCCCAAATAATACACACACTTGTCTCAACTCAGAATAGTAGGAAACTCATGAGAGCTGTCAGAAAGGCGTCTCATTTTAAGTTGAGTGCCTGAGCCTCTGATCTGTTCAACAACCGGACTCCAGGTGTTCATCACAGGAGCTGAGTTCTTGCAGCACGGCTCCAGGCGAGCTCTCGGTCCCTGCTGGTGGTGGCATCAGTGTCTCTGTGGCAACTGTGGTGTGACTGTGGGGTCCGCGGGCAGAGGAGCTCACTCCCCATCAAAACCAGGAGGGATTTCCAAGGACAAAGCCCACAGTTTCAATGCACGCACATGAATGGCAGCTGATGGATCTGCAAGTGCCACCCCTCCCCAGATTGCTATTGGCAGGAAGTGTAACTCCTCCGAGAGCAGTACTGCCCACCCCTCCAATTTGTCTTCAGTCATGTCAACACAGAGGAAACGGGAGTTTTTCCCTTCTCTTTGTTAACTGGCCTCTATTAATAGGAGGCCGATTAACGTGCTTCATCAGAAAAGGGAGGATGTCATAGTGCAGAATCTGCAAGAATGACAGAGTTTGGGTGCCATGATGAAGCCTGTCCAGCCCAGCTAACAGCTGGAAACAGTCCCTGTGGCCTTGAAACAGCCTAGATGCCATTTACAACTTCTGATGTCTGGAGCTTCTGGTCTTTTCTGCCTTCAAGAGAATATTAAAGCAACAGTGGCTTCTCAGGAAAGCAAATAAGCTCTTGAAGAGCTGTGGTGGCTGACCTGCAACCTTTGGCTCTCCAGCTCCACACCCAACAGCTCATCGAGTGACAGCGGCCCTCCCGCTGCTGGTGCTGCCAGCAGGACTGCAAACAGGGACTACAAACTACATCAGCAGTTGTTCAGTTACCACGTTGAGCACAGCACTTCACAGCTGGGGTACTTCAGATAATTTTATCTTTCTGATAAGGTGCCCACTGTAGTCTTAAAAACCAGTCTGTGAGCTGCACCTCAAGAGTTTCGGCTGTAAGACAAACTGTCGGCTTAATTACCTGAAGTTTGATATACACTTGGTCAGCAACAACCATTAACTACGCAGACAACAACAACAAAAATGCCCCTTTGCTACTGGGAGGAAAACCAAGTCACGATGCTATTCCTCTAAGGTGTCTCACAACCACACACGTGAAAAGAAACATTCATTTTTACTGAACAAAAGGGTTGTGTGAAGATGACGCAGCACTGTGCAATTCCTCTTGCAGACTCTTACTTATTCAGGCTATTCACATTTCAAACACACATCCTAGTCCTGCCAGATGTCTGCAGCAGGGCAATGCTGCATCGAACTAAAACCCTCCCTGTGAAAGGTGCCAAGACTGATATGAATGCAAAAAGGCAGCAGAAGGAGGATCACCCATTAACCCTTGTACCCCCACTGGGATGTGCAAACTCCTACAGCTCATTACTCCAATTGCTCGGGGGGCAGTGGGTGCTCCAGGCACGCCCACACCAGTTGCAGATGCACAGAGCACTGGTGGACCCTGCCAGCCACCCCGCGGAACAGCTTACTTTGAGAATGAAGATTTACCTTTAGTCCCACGCGGAAGACCGGTTGGCCATCTAGATAAGCTACCAAAAAGGGGTCTTTTGGGGACCTTCACTGCCAAAAAACTAAAAAGTTGTATCGTCTGGCACAATGAAAGCTGAGCTGATGCCTGCAACTGACTTTTGAGGCAGTCGAGACCCAGACGCCTAAACCTCACCAATTTTCAGTACTGGTCCTTGGATTCTCACTCTAATATCCTATGATGAATTCTGGAGAAACTAAGAGCTATTTCTGACTTCAAACACCCAAATCCCTGTGCACTAAGAACAGAGCAGGGAAAGGAACAGTGTTTCTTAGATATGGTTTAAGACATGGTAGAGTATTCGGGTTTCGCTGACATAGCTGCAACCAGCAGGGACAGGGAGGGAGAAAAATCACATCACCGCTGCCAGCTGCAGGAAAGATTTTGTAGATAAAACCTATTCATTTGGAGTGCAATACTAAAGTTCCACAAATCCTGCCAACACATAGCTCGAGGGAATTTCTGACAACTTAACAAGCTGAAAAGTAATGCTATTGTGGTTTGTTATTTTTTCTTTTTCCCAAGGGCACCTCAGACAAGCTCAAAAGAGAGGCGATATGGATAAAACTGAAATCCCACCTACATTTAAGAGAACTACTAACTGGGATGCATTTCTGAGTGATTTCTTTTGTCTGAGGAAGCTTGTGGGACACTAGCAAGTGCAAAGGGATAGATCTGGCTTTGAGAAAATATTAATGAGGATAGCATCAGTCAGTATTTTTAAAAAAGGCAGATATGACTGTTTGAGTTCTTCCCCATCAAAACACACAAGTAGAACTGAATTGTACCTCCCCTTCCAGTTCTATCAAGCTTGTGGTAAACCTATGAAAAGACAGGTGGACAGAACTCCCTGAGTGGGAAGCGGGAAAGAAAGAGAGGCCCAGTGGTGACTCTCAAACAGGGTGAAATAATCTAATTGCGAATATAAATGGCGCAAAATCATTTAAACTGCTGTATATGCACTCCAATATTTCAGAGAGTTGCTCTGACAAAAATTCAAAATGGCACCTTAAGAAGCAAATCGCATTTTTGCCAAGTTTGTTCACATACTTCGCAAGAGAACTTCAGAGACACACGGTATTTTCATTGATGGCAAGCTAAACAAGCCAGCATTACCAACAAGAGACACCTGTGACCTCTGAATATTAACACAACCCTGTCCAGCCTAGCTGGGATTTTATCCCTATAAATTTTTAATGTTGCCTTTTAATGAACTTCAAGTTTAAGTGGGAATAACATTTCCCCTGCTCTAAAGCAATTTTTTTTTTTAGATTGAACTGTTGAAAAAAATAGCAATTCCTCTTTAAAAAAAGGGTAAATCTTCTACCCTGTTGGGGTAAATCTTCTACCCAGCAAATTACCCACTGAAGCTTTGAGAGCATCCCGTTGTGTGCTCTGGACTATCCATCAATGTTTATGTACTTGCATGTCATGTGGAAGAAGTTCTACAGCAGATACTGATACCGCAAGTTTTAGATAAAGACACTGGGCAACTGCCTCCAGACATCGAGTCATGCTTGCAGAGAACTGCATAAACTCTCAGGAATGAGCAAAAGCCTCATGGCATCATCCAAACCCTACCAGAACACTGCTGGCAAAAAAAGCATTACCTTTTTCAGGATCCCATCACGGGGAAGACTCACGATATGGAAAAATAGTTTTGCCTAGAGTTCTCCTGGGAAACCTGTCCACTCCCAGAATAATATTACACTGAAGATTTCCCTCCCATCTCCCTTCATTTACTTGTGGGGAGAGCATTAAGCTCCTGTATCACAGAATCACAGAATCACAGAATGTTAGAGATTGGAAGGGACCTCGAAAGATCATCTAGTCCAATCCCCCTGCCGGAGCAGGACACCTAGATCAGATCACACAAGAACGCATCCAGGCGGGCTTTGAATGTCTCCAGAGAAGGAGACTCCACACCCCCTCTGGGCAGCCTGTTCCAGTGTTCTGTCACCCTCACTGTAAAGAAGTTTTTCCTCATACTCAAGCGGAACCTCCTATGTTCCAGCTTGAACCCATTGCCCCTTGTCCTATCACTGGATGTCACAGAGAAGAGCCTGGCTCCATCCTCCTGACACTCACCCTTCACGTATTTATAAACATTAATTAGGTCACCCCTCAGTCTCCTCTTTTCCAGGCTAAAGAGACCCAGCTCCCTCGATGTCTAATTCCCCAAACATGTAGGGATAGCAGCACAGTTATTCTCAGATTTAAAGCTCCATTTCAGCTTCCAGGAAAGAGGAAGAAAGGGAAGTTTCTGAATGCTGCATATATGCTCTGGCTTTCAGCTGCCTGAAACATGTGTCAGTTTGAAGTCATTATACTGATATGGAATAGGAATGTAAACAAAATCAAGCCTCTGAGATATTGTTGTCCAGTCTGGATGCCTTTTTCAGAGGCAGACTTCTCAAACAGATGCAACTGGAATGTGTCAAGGGCTCCAGTACAAGGAGAAGGATAACTAGCCATCATTGTTCTTGTCTGAATCGCAGGCTTTCATAACTTATGAAATGGTACTGATTTGTCTGCACAATGTCTGCTCATAGTAGGGCAATGATTTTATGAAATGCTGTTCTACATCAAATATGAGGTCATCAATGTTCCCTGTGAGCAGACATTTGATATTACTGGCTCAAGTCAGCTACTGGTGCCAGCGGCACACAGCTCTACAGTACACCTCAGCCAGCCCTGTGCCTCTGAGGAATCGCATCAAACTGCAAACCTATCCTGACATATGGACTTGTACCCATTTAGGATGTTTTGGAATCACGACATTTTTATTTATACCTAATAACAGGACTAGAATCCAGATCTCTAGAGGTAAAGAGCTAAGGAGTTAATCAGATACATTACTTCACCTTGACCTGTCTTAAATAAAATAAGAGTAAACAGCTAAGCCCTGCATTCAAGTGTACCACTTTGTAATTACGAAAAAATACTGAGCCCAGCAGAAATTATGTTCTAATGTGGCTCCTGCATTCGAATTTGCCTTGGGAATCCTAGGACAATGGAAAAACTAGCTGATTAACGACAGTCACATCAACCGTTCATGGTGTCCCTGAAGCCCCACACCTCCAAGACGGAGATCTGGAAGCTTTCAGAACACAGTGGCTGATTATTGAAAGTACTGCAGTGGCTGGTTCTTCCATGGTTCAGATCTGAATCGAGGTAAAGAGCCTGGCCATCACCACCTCCTGTAAAGAGACAAAGACAAGTGTAAGACAAGTGTAATGTCTCTGCAGTACTTAGCATGGGAAACTGCTATATGGAGAAAAAAAAAAAGAAGAAAAAAAAAAAAGGGCACGAGTGCTTTTCTCATGGGAACAACCAGAAGCCCTAAATGATGTTTGCTTGCTGTCTTCGGGTTTAACAGAGTATGATCAAATGCATAGCTTTTAAATTACACTATCAGGACTGGATGACTTTTTTGCTTTTAATTAAAAAAACAAACAGTAATTCAAGTCAGTAAGAACAAGAAGCCTGACTCAAATGCCTGCCTTTAAGATTTGTTTTTCAGTGCTTAAGGATCTTGGAAGCTACCAGTTCCATGTTTTCCCTCCAGTAAAAAATACCCAAAGAATTCTGTTAGCAGTCAAAAATCAAAGCTGGTAGAAGAACAAGATCAATAAGTAACAGCACTGGCTTGGTCTTCTAAATCATTATAAAACACGTCAGAATTTAAAAGCATTTTGATTATCTGTGGGTCTATGTTAAGGTTCAGAGAGCTCACAGTCAAAGAATACAGTGAAGTGAAATAAACTTAGAATGTGTTAGGAAAACAAAAAGGAAGGTTCCCCTGTTGCTTGTGGAACAACCATCTAAGAACAGCTACTGAAAACAACTGAGGAATCAAAAGGGTGGAAATTCTACAGCTGGAATTATGTACAACATTAATTTCTACCATTAGTCTACTACCCAAGCTTGTATTTCTCTTGTTACTACCCATAGTGTAATATATGGTAAATATAAGTGACTCTCTTGTCTAAGGCTGATAGGAAGAGTGGGTGGGATATATGCTCATCAGTAAAGATCTCTGAAATATCCATGATACATCATTAATGGTGATTTCTAATTCAGTTACACACGCACCAAAGCTCTTGCCAGCCTAGCTGATACCGGATCAGCCCGCCTCATGGTCGACCCGAGCGCATGCTGCTAAGTGGGAAATCAGCCCACCCTTGATGTTACAGAAGAAGTCACCAGGGTAGTTGCTCTCCTAACAAGTGTCAAGTAAAGCTTTTCGGGAAAAGGACAACTACAATTTTAGACCTGTTCCTGTAAATCCCACTTAGGTGACAACTTTACTAAGCAGGCTTTTGCCAAAGTCAGCAGCACCACAGATCAAATAAAGTTCCAGAAGAATCAACATGTTTTATAGTTTACCCTGTGTTTCAAAAGCCTCAATGCAAAGTTCCTCTTCAAGAACTACTTCTCATCATGAGTTAGGCAGCATGAAAGCATGCCTGTTCTTAAAGCTTAGTTACTACCTTCCTTTAAAATGCTTGATACACAAGTTTTCCCATTGAAAATTTTTGTTGGGTAATAATATCAGGTTTTGGCTGCTTTTATCTCTTACTGTAGCAATACTGAAATACATATACGGGACATACAGGTGCGCTCTTACGTAAGGCCGCTAAGAAGAGCTGGTGGGATATATGCTCAAATTCGCACACTGACTTACCTATAATGATGCATTCGCTGCTGCCAGCCATGAACATGGAGGCTGTTTTGGATGGCAAGCGCCGAGCCGACAAGAAGGGAGAAAGGTTTGATGACGTGCTGCTGGAGGAGAGGGTGCTGGAATCTGCTGAGGCACAATGTGCTGGCTCTGAACTAGTTGTGGCCAGTTCTGGGTGTTTTATGATCACCCACTCATAGCGTTCCACTTCTGGCTGCAGCTGCACAGGGGCAGAGAGGAGCAAAGCTGTAGTTAGTACCACACAGAGAGCTCTGCACAGCAAAGAACATTCAAGATTCCACCCACACGATTAGTGGTAAAGATTCGATCAAAGCGCTTTTAGGCCAGGTGGTATTCTCTTTCTTTATAACTTTGCTTTTTAGGTGATTGAAGAAATGATGCAGGGTTTTCTGATAACCTTACTGCATCTTTTGAGAAAATATTCTGCGCAAGGGGAGAGAAGGGGTTACTACAACACTCAGCAGTGAAATTTTCTCCTCCACATTAAGACTTCAGTAGACTTGATCAACTAGGTGGGGAAATAATCCAGCCTCTTCAAGTGGAAGGGAATGAGAGTTACTCACACCAGTACAGCGCTTCTGCCTTGAAACTGGGTCACAACAATAAAATTTTACTCACCCTAAATACAAAGCACTCCCCAGTTCCAAAGAAACTCAGCTTGTTCCCTCCCCGTTTGCGCTCGCTCCAGTCCGTTGACAGAAAAGCGCCACAGACCTAGAACAAGCACCGTCAGGAGGCGTTCCACTGAAGAAGAAAGTGCGTTAAACCAGCTGATACCAACACTTCACTGTTCAGAACGGAATGTTTTATTTCAGCTGGTTTTCAAAATCTCTGTGTCAGTGGATTAAGGCAGCACAAGTACTTATATCTAAAGATAGATTTAACCTGCTTTAATCCACTGGTGGGTGCCTTTAAATCCCAAGAGTTTCATAAATTATTTCACATCTCTGAGGCCTTAAAGGAGAAATGTTCCAACATAACCCCAGGTACCAAAACACAAATCACTCCAAACCTGTAAAGCCTGACTCCCACTTCCTCATTTTGGCATCCAAAGCAACATTATTGTCACAAGCTACAGTATGAACACTTCTGCCTGAACATTTTCTGGTCATAACCAGTAGCCTTGGCGGCTTTCTCAATTTCAAACTGTAGGTTAAAATCTGCTTAGCTAAGCCAAGCTGAACCAGCTCAGATATTTAAAGCAGCCTATTCAAACAGCATGGGGTCCACTAGTTTCCAATAAAGAAAAACATAGCCTTAGAGGGCTGAGCTTTTCTGCGGAGTCTTCTGTTCGCACTAGGAGAATTTCTTGCTACCAGCAATAAGCATCGCTGCCAAGTGGACATGAACCAAACAATGAAGCTCTAAGAATGGGATGAAAGCAACTCTGCATTTTTTTCCCCCAGAAACTATGGTTGAAGAGAATTGTTCTAAGGTACATTTGCTGTTTAGCATTACAGGCAGAGCTCCTAGGACAAAATTAAATTTTTTTTAATATAGATAAATTGTGTGCATAAACAAAAAGATGGCCCAGAACCCTGTTTGATCTGATATGCCCAAAGTACATGAGAGACAGAAAATGAGACGCAAATTTCTTCTTTCTAAAATGTAACCATAGACATAAGAATAAAGGAAGAACACAACCCTTTGCAAAAAACCCCAAACCCACAACCACCAAACAAAAAACCCCATTCTTTTCTCCTACTTTTTTGTTCAGACTATCTTTTTTCTTTTTTTCTTGAGGGGTAAGAAATTAACCATACTATAAAACCCAGCATCACTTACAAAGCTGGACTTCTGACGTGCTCCAGGCCAAGAAGCACAATAATAAATATTTTCCCTCTTCCTTTTGGATACCATGGATATTCTATAAGCCGCTGGTATGTCAATGCAGGCCTGGGATAGCCAGAAACCATACACAGAGCTATGAAACAGCCTGGAGCATTAGCATTAGGTAGATGCACATAAGAGTAGAAACAGGCTTGTTTCACGGACAGTCACCCTGCAATAACAGCTGAATGCTATACCCAGAGTATTTGAAGTCATGCACAGTGGTGCAGACAACCAGCGCTCATTGCAGGAACCGCCTGTGTGCCCTCCTTCAGAAGTTCTGGGAAGCTTTCTTGTTTCATGCATTTTTTTTAAACAAGCATGAGAGGAAGGTAACGTTTCTGTTTTCACATGATGTTGTCCAATACTGTCATACACCGTGGAGCAGAGAATCAGCGCTCATTAGATAGGGCACCTGTGTGCACTCCTCCGCAAGTTCTCAGAGCTTTCTTGGTTTATTTTTTTTTTTCCAAACAAGACTGAGACAAAGCTAGAGCTTTTGTTTCCACATTATGTAGTTCAGTATTATTCATACCATTTAAATTCTGCTACTTTCTCTCCTCATATCCTGGAGAAAACAAAAATACCTTCAATGAATCATGAGTTTCGTAATATGATTCCCCAGCCTCTCTCTCTGATTCTGCAATTAAGAGACTCTGTACAAGAGCTCCATGAGTTACTCTAGTCCATCATGCCACGTTACTTACAAGAGAAAGAACAGCTGACTAAGACCTGGTTTACAAGATTTACCCAAGAATGCATAGTCCTGTAATCCAACAAAAGGAACCATTTAAAGGATGCATTGTTAAAAAACAAAACAAAACCCCAAGCAATTTCAGGTCCCCTGCTTCTTCATTTTATTATGAACAGTTGTGTGTTGCAATACAGCACCATGTAACTGCCTAAAACCTAATTTAATGAGTTGCCTTTCACCTCACTCACCTCTTTTGCTGTGGTCTTGATGAGGAGAAGAGTTGGTTCGTGTCCCTCAGTATGAGAATAGAACCTGAAGGGCAGAGTACACAAACATGAGCACTCAACTACCACCGGCTACAGATCTCTTCCTCCTCAAAGTCAGGCACTCCCCTCCTCCTCCAACTGATGACGTGGCAAAAAGCACATCTGAAGACTAAGAATATTCCTGCAAATGCTTCCTACAGTCCATTTTAAAGTGTGTAGACAAATATTATCAAGCAGTTCTTCTCTAGTCAGTTCTCTGTAGAGTTGTTTGTGCCTCTGCAGAATGGCTAGAAGCCTACCTATCACAACAGCGGCCTCTTACAGCATTTGGAATTAAGACAACCTAAAGCAAGTTGTGTCCTGAGGACTGATGGCTGTGTCTGAAGAGCCTTCTGTTTCCATAGAAAGTAATTATGATGAATTCTCTTTGCTGGCTTTTGCTTTCCTCATAGGCACACAGGGCCGGGACAGCAGACCACTCCCCACCTCGGGACCACAACTGCAGATGTGGAAGCCACTATTAGGAGCTATAGGATTATAGTCTTCTGTGTCAAGGGCAAGGAGAACTGCTATCTAGTTTAACCCACTTTAAAAATAACAACAGAGTCCTAGGTAGAGGAATCTCCAGTGTCCAGTTCCCTTACTCTTTGGATCAGTTGGAGTGTGGTTATCTACCACCAGAGCCTGCAGAGCAGCCCCGGGGTTAAGCCATTCACACACAGTGGGCCATGAGCCAGTCTCAGACCAGCAGATCCTTGGAACTGGTGCCAGTTTGACTTTTCCAGTTGGTCTTGGACAGTTTAAAATGGCTTGCCATGTTTTAGCATATGAAGTAACCTGGTGAAATGCTGCGGCCAACAGGAATTTGTCACATTTACATCCCGTTGCTAATAGTATTCTTCAGATCAAGTTCTGACTCGGCATTGGCCTTCTGTCAGTCCAGCGAACACTTCACCTGTTGCCCTTTTTTGCCCCACGGTAGAGAAGAGCGGGGAAGGTCTTCCTTACCTGGTCAGACTGCTGCCATGTTCCAAGGTGGTGAAAAGCAGGAGGGGCTGGCAAAGCGCAAATCGCTCTGGGATCCATGACCAGATATCTCGCATCTCTTTCACACTGACAATTTCAGAGTTGAAGTTCTCAGCATGAACTGCTAAGTGCACATTCTGCCTGAGAAATACAATACAAAACATTGAGAAACAGTAATTTAACAACAAAACACGTTTCAGATTACTGGACAGTAACATGCAAAGACAGCTGAACACTAAAGGCGCCCAGTAGATATGCCACTGTTCAATGTTCCAGCCCATGGGATTAGAAGGCCATGACTTAGTGAAGATCCTAAACTACTGCAGTTTAACATAATCCTCAAGAGGCAGAGAACTGGCCTTACTGAAACACCTGGAGCAATTCAAAGAATCATTAAGGTTGGAAAAGACCTCAAGGATCATCAAGTCCAACCGTCAACCCAACACCACCCAACCCACTAACCCATGTCCCCAAGCACCACATCTACATGTTTCTTGACCCCCTCCAGGGATGGTGACTCCACCACTGCCCTGGGCAGCCTGTTCCAATGCCTGATCACTCTTGCAGTGAATTCCTCTGGATGGCAGCTGTGACCTGTACCTATAATGGGGGACCAACTAGGATGACCATGGCCTTAAACAGGTCAAATGATATTTGCTGTTTGAGACAGTCTCACTGGCGCTAGTATTTAAGCACAGAAAACAGAATACCTAAAGAAACAGCCAGGATCTGTAAAGGAAGAGGTAGCACTTTTTCCCCCCCTCTGAGGTCCTGCCTGTTATCATGGATGGAATCAGAGAATTCCTAAAACCCTCAGAAATCTTAGAGGAATCAGTATTACCAGGCTAAGCAATTTTAATCCAAAGCAAATACTTGAAGCTTTTGGAAAGTTCCACCTCTTAGAAACATGTCATTACCACTGACTTCCACTTCATGAAGAACCAAACAAGTTCCTAGGCTCAGACGGAGCCTGAAAACGTGAAGGTACACTGGACACTCACACCGGAAAGCAAACCCTCATACCCCCAGAGAGGTCTGATACAATTATAAGAACAGACTCATGGCTTTTAGACACTTGAAGGTAATAATAATAATAGTCATAATTTAACCAGACTTCATTTCTCAGATTAAATAAGCAGACAGACTCAGAGCCTGGGGAGTAAACAAGTGTTATTGCATCCATAGCAGACGTTAAAGATTTTTAAAACGCAAGGGTGACAGCCAAGTACATGGTGGAAGTGGCACAGGAACTTACAGAAGATACTATATTACTGGGGAGCCAATAGTTAAATGAAGCTTTAGGCAGTTTGCTCTGCATGCAAGGGTTCATTTGCAAGTATTTGCCAATTTCTGATGGGTTTTTTTTCACAATTACACATTTCTTTCCCCTCAAATTCATGGAATATAAAGAGCACCTCAATACTGCATATCTGCATGTATCTGAATAGCTTAGTTCACTCCCTAAACCACACAAATCATACATTTTTTAATTATTTTTCTTGCTTGTCGTACCAAGAAATCAACAGCACTGGCACTGTACTTTAGAGCTTGGAGACACTGGGAAATGCTTTCTGAAATTTATTGTAGCTGCCTTCGTGTCAGCATTCCTAATGAAGTGACTCCTTAGGTCACTTAAAAAAAAAAATAATAATTTCTGCTTCCTCTAGCAAAATGAACCAAATCACTACTTGCATTGCTACCCTGCAGTATTTCATTAGCACGGAACTTAAACAGACACCTACTGAAGCAAGCTGCAACTATGAATGAGTTTTAAAACTTACAGTATCACCGACTAGGACATTATTTGTGCTTTTAAATACAGCAAGCTGAGGCACAGGAGAGATCAAAGTATGAGCCAAGATTTGAACCCACATCTTCAGAATCTTCCTTTAGGTCTCAGCTCCCTGGGTCCTGCCTGGTTTGCAGCTAAAGACTGACAGCACTACGGAACAGTGCTGAGAAACAAAGCCTTGGTTTCAGTTCATCAGAAATCAGATTGGTCTCACGTTCAAGGAATTAAAAAATATGCAGGTCAGTCATCTAGTTTATTACACTGAACTTCTAGAGGAAAAATAATTATGGTAAATAGGCTCAGAGTTAGTGGCAAATATTGAAAGAGTTTAAACTTACTAAACCTCAAACAGGCGAGCTTCATAATTATTTATGTGATCTGTTTGGGCAACTAAACTTATGCACTTGTTCCTAAAAGGCTCTCAACCTCAGTGTCCCTTTTCTTTTGCCTCTGTTCCTTCTCCTGGCTACTATTAATGGGTGATTTAAGGACTTTATCACCCAGACCCCACTGGAAGCCTGTGTTGAGCAGCATTCACAGCAACACATCACTTTCCGTACAGCTTTTCCACGTAGGCAGAATATCACCTTTACAAACAGATCTTTCTGGTTTCCCAGAAGTAGCCAATACAATGGTAAATGCTTTAAAACTATTCCAGGCACGCCGTTCCTGCCCCTTGAAGATGATGGTGAATCATTTTATATTTAATGTCACCATTAAGCCTAGACTGTAGCTTGACTGAAGGATTTGAAATGAAATGATATGCTGTTTCCCAGTGCTTAAGGCTGAAACCTGATTCTGTGTTGAGACCAGTGTCAACACACAGCCTGCACCTACACCAAACCAAACCCTGGGCTGCTTCACAAAAATACAAGTGGGTTTTTTTGGGGAGGGGGTTCAGAAAACTGTAACTAGAGTTACAAGTATCAAACCTGTATTCATCCTCTTGTTTTGACAGTGTTTCTCTAATGACACTGAACAACATCTGCTTCAGTTGGGTAGCTGCTTTTTAAAATAGTAAATGAGTGAAAACAAACACCCAAGTTGGCTAAGAAAAAACCCCAACGTTTTGGTTTATATTGGTTGATGAAAATTAAGTTCAGCCTTCACCACATCAGAGGTCTGTCAGGGCTACCTGGTAAAAAACCCAGCAGTTTGAGAGAACACTAAATTTGGACTGAACAAATTCATGAAGATTTTACCCTGCGTTAGCATTTTTCTCAATTCTCCATGTTGGCTTATTGGGATTGGCGTGACAACTTTCTATGGATTGATGCTGTTGGAAAGACATGTTCAACTGTTCTTATCCCAAGGGAAATTAGATTTAGCAAAGTAGCACAACTGAAATGTTTAATAAAGCAGATTATTTGCTATTTTCATAGGAATGTTGTTTATCCAGCTGTATCATTAATACAATGTGCTTCAGAGACCTGAAAGTTCATGACGATAAAGCCAACTTTGACAACACGCGGTGGCAGCTGTCACAGCAGATATGCTCTGGATGGATTCCAAGATGACAAATACTACGCTCCAAGGTGTGACTCACTGAATTACATCTCCTTATTCTGCTTTGTTTTGGGTCAAATACGACAGGGTCTGCATTATCTTTAAAATCCACTATAATTTTAGTTAGAGCATAAATGCGTGGTAGAAGCCATATGCTGTTTCACAGCCATAAATGGCAATATAAGCCATAGGTGGTGTATGAGCCTGAAACCTAATCCTGTGTTGAGATCAGTGACAACAGACACCCCGCATCTAACTAAGTCCCCTCAAACCCAAATGATGTGCTTCCTAGCAGAAACCAAGGCCTTCTGCTGCTTTCAGAACACTGTAGCTCCAGTAAAGCAATACACCAGTGTTGAACATTTGCCCAGCTGGAATTAACAGCCTGCTGATTTATTAGAGGTAAAATCCTCAGCCCACAGGATATGATATGAAACATGCTCCGGTAAGTCTCTTAAGGTGTTCTTTCAGACATAAAAACATGAGGAAATTATTTTCAATTTTGATTTTATAAATTAGTACAAACGTTAGTGTGCATTGCTCATTTAAGTTAACTCAGCGCACCTGCAACAAGGCCAGAAGATTCTCAAAGGCATTAATTTCAATCCATACAGCTGTGGTACTCCATACTCACAGGGCAGCCTTTCTCCTTTCCAAGTTCTCTGCTTATCAGGTATCACAATCCATTGGCTTCTTTTGTTCTTTAAGATTTGCTTTTCAGGCCAAGACTTGATGAATGACTTCACTAACCATTGATGCTGTATGGCTGAGTAACTCTGACCTCCTTGACACAGGAAAATAGACTGTCTTCTTGCCTCTAAAAAAACCCCTATCTACTTAAAAATAAATATAATCTACTATGAATAGAAACAAATAACTTTTAGGAGTGTGCCAAGGTGGGTTCAGTCCAACATCTTTCCAATTAACTGTGGAAAGCTTGCAAAGGAGAAAAAAAGTTGAGTATGTCTCACATCTATCGCAGCAGCATATACCAGGTTTGGATGTGGAACAATACCCAACAGTTCTGCAGACACGTTACTCGAGATGTTTTAAAAAAATAACACTTTTCTTCCAGTGCAGAAAGGACTTATATCCCACAATTACCATTATGCTTTTGCATCTGGAAAACACTGTATTGCTGTATGAGAGTGCTGCGTTGACAAGCTGGGCCCAGGATCCCTGAACTCACAACTTTGCAGGTGCTTTGAACTAACTTTGCAAGAGTGTATTCAGGAGAAGCTGCGCAGCAATCAGATGCTGTAATTGCTGCCCTGCTTCTCCCGCCCCAGCATCAGCAATAATGACAGCCTCAGCAAAAATAACCATCCAAAGACAGAAGAAAAGAGCAAAGTTTCCAGTGTTTTAACCTACCTTTTGGGAGATGCAACACTGCAAACGGGAAGGGTGCAGTGGGCATGGGATTGACAGAAGGAGAACGTCAATAAGGAGAAAGACAAAAAAAGATAGAAAAGATCAGTGATTTCCTACATCCATGACAAAGTGAATGAAAGGAGCCTGGAGAGAAACAAAGTAAGGTTTGATCCGAATCACAAAGCATGAGAAAAACAAACAAACAAACAAACAGACGAAAATATTTCCTATTTCTTTTTTTTTTTTTTTTTTTTTTTTTTTGCTACCTACTTGTAATTATCTGATTGGAAAATAATTCATCATCTTCTTGCACTGGACAAACACATCTGGACAAGAGAACTCACTCACACCTTGTCAGCACTGGAGAAAAGCTCGCTTCTCCAGCACCCGCAGCTGCCCACACTGGGATGCAGCCAGAGCCAAGTTCACAGCGGTACTGTGCCAGGTGATCCTGAGAAGTTTCAGTATGTTTACAAAAGCAGCAAGAGAGGATAACAGTTTTCACTAGCAGCTCTGCCTGGCAAAGCCGTAACTTACTGGCATTAATGGGGACAAACTGACTGTATTTTGCTTTGAAGGCATCACTGTTGTTCTGAGCAAGAACACCTCTACAACACTTAACACAGCAGGAGCTTCTGGGGTTTTTGTGGTTGGTTGGGGTTTTGTTGTTGTGGATTTTTTTTGTGGTTGGGTTTTTTTTTTGTTTTTTTTTAAATTTAAAGCTCTCATTCTGTTGCTGAACAATATACTCAGAAAGGCTATTGCAACTCTCCTGAACTCAGTACAGGAAGAAAAGATACACATTGGAAGAGTTAATACTTTTGGCTGCGAGTCCCAAATACAATGGTCTGAACTCTACCCGACGTAACATTCCAGTGGCTAAAGGCTTTGAAATATCTGAGACTGAGAAAAGTCTCTTCCAAGACATGAAATAAAAAAAAAAAAAAAAGCATAAGCTATCTGGGAAATCAAACTGAGAGTCTAAAAATAAACCTTTGTAAAAGACTCCAAGGAACTTTACATGTATTTAGGCACAGAAAGAGGTTCGGCTAACATTTACATTATTTTATAGGCTGAAAGATGCTAAGTATATACATATCTCAATACCATGGAATGGTTTCTGTTTGCAGCTACTGTAACTCAGCAACACAATTGTCTGTGAGATCCTAATACAGCACTGCTGGTACCTTTTGCTTTTTTGAAGATTTAGAGAACATGGAAGACTGTCCCTCTAGAATACCAAGTTCTAGGCATCATCCTTAGTGACCCCAGTAGACTTCTAGAAGTCATCCTCCCTTCAGAGGTCAGGACATCTGATAAAACTGTTCAACACTTACATTTCAAAAACGGTTAGGAGATGTTTTCTATGGTCACAGAACGCCTTAGGAGAAACGGAACACGTCTACAACACCATTATTTACCTGCGCATACATTTGCACTTGGCAAGATGCTAATTTTGTTTAGATTAATATATTGGTGGCTTTTCTACATACATACATACATGGAGACGTCTTTCAGGTAAGCTTTTTGTTATTGTGGCTTTTACAATCACATTGGAACAGGATTTCATTTACTAGCTTCACAGCTTGTTTTCCTTCCCTCATTTCTGAAAACCTCACTCTTCCATGGTTCTTTCAAAATCATTATTTCTGAGAGTATATGAACCTGTCACAAAATAGGTCACTCCTACCTATGATTACTATACTCTTGACTTTCAGGAGGCTTAGAGTCAAGCTAATTTTAAAAGTAACCTGTAAATAAGACATTTCTTCTTTGTTCTGTTAAAATGACTCCCCAGTTAAGCAAAACGTTCCCAGCTGGGACAGTATTTCCTTACTTACACTAAAGAAACTGCTGAATTCACAGTACCGGGCAGCATGAAATTGACATTTTATACAAATAATCTCATATTTAAGAATTAATTTTCACATTTGTTTGGGTACTTGTCTTCCAAGTAATTTATCTGATTTTTTTCCAGCTTTGCTAAAATGCTTTTTGTTTAAATCCAGCGGGTCTAAGACACTTTTGAGATACAGTACTTGCAATTAATATGTACCTGTGAAAGTTAATTATAAATTCATCACTGAGTAAGCTATGAGGAACTGCTTTGTTCCTCTTGTATCATAACATATCAGTTACACTTCTCATTACAATCCCAGCAGCGCTTAATTTTGGTGCTGCTGACTTTTTCTGCAGAGAAAAAAAAATGAGCAGATGTACCAGCATGTAGAAGTAGAGCTCTTCTCCTTCCCCACCAGTCACCCAGGACTGACTGACTGCTCATCACGCAGGGGAAACTCCCAAGACCACTCACGCTACCTGTAGGGAGAGCCCTACCTTTTCTGTTTGACCGTGATGCCCTTCTGCTGCAAAGCCTTCTCGTTGGCCATCTGCAGAAGCTGGATCTCCTTCCGTGAGAACAGGCGGATGGCAAAGGCTTTTTCCAGAAGCCTCTCCGGAGACACTGATGTGGCAATGTCTCTCACAAAAGCTCGAATTTCCTGCTGGATGCTGTCAGACTCCATGCGCTGCTGAGCTCTGACTTTGCGAAAAAATTTCAGAAGAGCCAGGGCAACGCGATAGAGAACTTTGTAGCCCTCCACCAGAAATACATCAAAGACCCGAGCAATGTACATCAGAGGCAGTTCTCCGAAGAGCCAGTGTTGCCAGTCGGAGTACACCTCCAACACATCCTCAGACACTGCCACCATCAGCTTATGTGCTGCCTTACAGTACTTGTTAGCCAGGTCACCAAAAGTCATGCAGGAGGACTCAAACGCTAAGAACGTCTGGTCAATGAGCCGCTTCGACGGGTCATTGCAAGCAAGGATGCGACAAACCTGTTCAAAGCACTCTGCCTCATCTTTGCTGTAGTGGAGGAGCAAAGCTATCACAGAAGGCAGTGCTGGGCAAAACGATATGTCTGGGAACTGATTCTCAATGCACAATATAATCTTCCTGACTGCCCCAATGCCTTCTGCGTTCAAACAGTACGTGGGGATCAGGCTGTTATCCACAAACTCTGGCAGTGGAAGGGAGCTACTGTTACGTTTCCCAACTAGCTTCACAACAATGTCCCTGTACACGTTTGCATCTGGGGTCACTGTGCGGCATGGGATATTGTTAATTAGTTTGTGGTACACTTTGGCTCTCAGAGAGTGGTTCTTGGCCCAGTGGCCCTGCCGGGCTGGCTGCTTGAAGTCCTGGAACTCCGTGCAGGTTAGCCCCTTGGCATCCTGGCTCTGGACAGTAGCATCCATTTTGTCCCAATCCACAAAGCGGCTGTATTCATCCATGGCTCCCGGAGAAGCATATCAGACAAATCATGAGAATGTAGACCTTATTTAGTCATTAGATAACTTGCAGCTTTTTTTCTGCAAAAAGAAAAGTAAAAAAATAGAGGTACTATTCCATTTCCTTTAGGAACACATGCATACATTCAGCTTTTTCCTGCAGTGCCAAAACTGTTTTCTAAAGCAAAGAAAGTTAAAGATACCATAAAGATACCATAAAGATGCCTTTCTATTTTTAAGCCAAACTTTATTTCCATTCTGTCAATATCGTACTGACCCAATTTATCAATGACCAGCCAAGAGGTTGCTTCTGAGGATTCCCAAACTGAAGGTCCCAGCTGAGGCATGGACCTTTATGGTAACTTCTCACTCTGAGAACAGAAACCTCCCACTTCAAAAATATCCACTGTAGAGTCTGTTCCATTTGCAATCTCTCTTCCTGATTCTCTGGAGAAGTACCCGTTACTCATACTGCAAGGATGCAGTCTCACGAGTAGCTCACAGTGTTCTAAGGCTGTGCGGCCAGCGACAAGAGAAGCCGACCTCCTGCACTCCTGTGGCCCCACAGTCCCTGAGGTTAGCTTGTTAACCTGGTACAATTTTTCTTTTCCATGGGATAAGCAAGTTGCGCAGTGGTATGGCCAGAGGCATCAATGTTAGTGCCAGCACAAAGATGAGCGCAGGACAGAACCACCCTTTCTGATTGCAGTAGAGGCTCACGTCAGCATAAAACAGCTTCATTAAACTGCTGCTTAGCTCTCCCACTGGACTTCTGGTCCTGACCCTGCACGCTCTTCTATGATCAAATCCCCCTCTAGAGGGCCTGCTATCACCAACATTAGAAGATTTTCAAAACGCACACCACTGCAATAGCACCAGGAGCTGAAAGATCGGGTCCCGGCCTCGAGTTCCTTAAACCACATGTTTACATGATTTCCCAGTTGACTCCCGCTTTAAAGCATACCTCTGTCCCAGCAGACAGCACAACGGGAACCACTAAAGCACACACCTGAATCAGCTTTCATCAAGTCAGCGCAAAACTAGGAGAGATACAATAAAATGCACCAGTAATGGCAGGCAACAAGTTTGTCCCATGCTGGAACCTCTCTGCCAATGTCCTCAGTGCCAGATTAGAGCTGGGAAGCACATGGCCATTGATGCTGCACACTCTGCAAAGGCAGAGAATGCCTATAAAACACAACAGCCCTATAAAAATGTTTTGTACAATTAAGACATCATGTAGCAAGGTTAAATCAACAAAAACAGTTCTTGAAATGCTTCCAAAGAGCCCTTTAGTCACTCCTGTGTCAATAGACTGGAGAATGCACAGAACTTGGCATTTCTCAGCATGGTCTTTCATACAACAGGTGCGTTAAAATGAACTGAAACTCATGAGGTAGATACACCATCAAGACAGACAACTCATCCTCCCTACTTTACTACGGGAAAAGTAAAACAAACATTTTGCTTCGAGTAGACAGAAGTTCATAAACATACAATTAGCATTAGCTTGGGCAGCCAGTTCAGACAGTTGGACATTTAATTCAGAGAGTTTCAGATTCTAACTGAACGTTAATCTGGGTATTTTGCAATCACATGCTTAAATTCAAAAATTTAACTCCTCTTTTAAAACGTTGGCAGCAACACACAGGAGCCTTTCAGAGAAGGCTTTTAGATGTCTCTTCTCTACCAAATATCTACCTCAGTTTTGAGGTTTTTATATAAAAAAAAAAGATTATTTTTGAGTCATCTTTGTACAATGTAAAAGCAATACAGAAATGCGCACCATTTATTTTTGTTGTATTCTTCCACATCCGAAACTAATTCTCAGACTGTAATTAAGGGAGGCAATGCATTGTCCCAGCTTCAGTTCTGAAAGTGAGGTACCTTACAATGTTCAGAAACTGTGCCTCTCCATGTGAGCCGAGAGGTGTGTCTTCAGAATATGCAAAGACAGCAACAGCAGGATACCAGTCCACTGCAGAGTCAGCGTCAGCTCTGTGGAAGTTAGTATTTTCCTGTCATTCTCCACCTGGGAGTCACAGGGAAACTCATTGACTTTAATTCAAATCCCAGAGTAATACATATTCTGGTGAACAGAAATCGAATCCTATTTAGCAGTGACCACAGCACAGAGAGATGAACCATTCTGTTCACGGTCACTTCAGTATAGAAACTATTGTATCTTGTGCTTGCTGGAGTCTCCACTATGCAACATCTTCCCCCTTATGCCATCATCCTTTGGGAGCTGCTTATATTTATATCAGCAAGGGTTAAGAAAAATATCCATCATATGAGACAACTTCTAAGATACTCAGAGTTACATCTCAGTTGTCCTTTTTCCTATAAACTTTCTTCTCCCTCCTCCCGATTCTTTCCTGTCTTATTTTCTACCATTCAGAGACAGAAGCATATTTTGAGGTTGCATCAAACAGTCATTTTTCCCTCTGGAAGTTATTGCCCATTCCAGAAACTATTGATTTTGATGAGTTGCTCCTCAGCAAGCTCACTCAAGTCCACGGCTAGAGGATGGAAGCCAGACTGCTAGAATGTTTGATTTGAACTTACAGCCTCATACATACTTTGGCTGCGATAAATCTGCTGGGTCTGCAAGTAGGTCTGGCTGCTTATGCTCTTCAAAGCTCTAGATGCTGCTGCAAGAAAAAAATGACAGCAAAGCAAATGGCCATTGTCAAGGTTGCCAGAGCATGACCAGCTCTTAACTGTGCTTGCAAAACCAACAGAATTAGTGTGCTTCAGTGTAATGGTGCATAGCTCCTGACACGGTGCCAACAGCTACTGTAAGCCAGCAGGCCTCCAATGGGGAGTATCTACTTGCCAAAGGAGAATAGCCCAAGAAATCTCAGGAAAATTCCAGCCAGCCTTCATGTCCTCCTCCCACTGCTTCCGAATCTTCCTCCATCCCTGTCTCCCTCTAGGCAAGTTCTCTCTCTTCTGGTAACCACGGAAAGAGCAATGTTTAACTGTGAGCTGGTGGGAAGAGGAGACAGGAGCTGTCTCATGTCCAACAGCGAGGGGCCAGCTAGTCAGGGCTGTCTCCCACCCATCTGTCGTACCACAAGGGAGCAAGCAGGCAGTACAGACACTTATATTTGGGGGGACTGGAGGCTGGGGTGTCAGTTAAGGAGTAAATATAGAGGAGGATGACTGTGTAAGAGGGCAGATCTGTGCCAGAAAGTCACCCAGACTACCCAGCTTTCACATATAAAGAAGAGGTAAGACACAGGCAGAAGAGAAAAAAAAAAATTTCATAATTGTTTGTATAAAGATAAGGTTAAACGCAGGCAGAGAGACCCATTTATACCTCCTTATCGCAACAAACCTTTTTCCCTCCTGTTAAAATAACTTTAGAGAAGTTAGCATCATGCTGCAGTAAGTATCCTCTAACTGGACACGGGGACAACAGGATGGATCAGCACCTGAGCTGCACAAAACTGAAATGCTTGCAAGTGCCTGTTAGATATAAGGGGACTGTAAAAATTATCAAAAAAATAAATAAAAAAAAATTACATTACAACAATGACACAGCCTGAAAGTTATGTATACCCGAGGTAAGGGGAAGCAGCCATTATCCCTTCCAATCAGGCTGACTTTTACAAAACAGTAGGAAACAACACAGAAGAACAGAAAAAGCTTTTTTCTTAGTAACTGCCACACAATTTTGAGATTATTAAATTTATTAGTCCATAATGGAGCTCTTAACCAAGTACGATACAAAAACAAAACCCCCCACAAGTCAGAAGTTGAACTAGAAAAATACATATTGAAGATATGCCAAAAACGGCTGCAGAACAAGCAAAATATTTTCCATGGTTAAGTTTAAACTATGAATGCAAGCAAGTAATCATTACAATTCAAAACCAAGCAATGACCATGGCAACTGGAACTGGCATGATTTCAAGTCAGTGACTAAATTTTTAGGAAATGTTTGGCTTGCTAGTCTAGCCACATTTTCCATTTCATTTCCTTAGTTCTTCCCATTGTTATTTGGGCTACTTTCAGAAGACGAAAACTGTGCTGAATTTGTACAAAACCTACAGCAGTGAAGCTAAACGTGACAGTCAAAAGTTGATACGGTGAAGAAAAATTCTATGTAAGTGTCTAAAAACACTTCAAAAAGAGAAAATTTGAATTAGGACTTACCTTCATTACAGGGAACACAGAGCTACAATTTTACTAAAGATAACACGGCTAGGAAAAACTTTAATAATTTTTTTCCTTTCCAAAATGCAAGAATTGGCAAACTGACAAACAAATATCTGCAGTACAATTAACCCAGAGGACAATTATTTCTTTCAAATCCAGAGCACATGCAGTACTCCAAAGTAGTGAAATATTTACATTCTAAACTTTTACAAAATAAATTCCAGCTTTGGTTGAAACCTGAGATTATGTGATTTGATATTGCTTTTAATCAACAGAGGAAAGTTTCCTAAAAAAACAAAATTATAATTAATCAGGAAAATCTTCTCCCCTATTCCATTTAGGTATTCCTGCAACTTTGTGTTCTGAAAGTTTGACTACAGATTAACAGCTTATTAAGACTCTTCAATCTAGTGTAGCTGCGCTACACTACAAGAAACCCAGTCTTTCAAAATAACATCTTTTTGTCTTAATCATGGACAGCTACACCACCTTTGGTTCAGCTCTTTGCTATGGACTGTCCAGATACAGCTAGATACCGACAATCAAAATTTTGGCATGCATTTTTATAATGTGCCAACAGAAAGCAAATATTTTCATTCTACATATCAAGACTAATGCTAGACTCCCAGATCTGCAGCACATTGTTTGCTGTTTATACTGTTGAGTAGTGATGCAGCCAGGGGAGACTCAAGTCTTTTCTCTTGCTCAACCTCATTAAACTAATCAGTGCAGAAGGCACATGAACAGATAATGAGTACTGCTTCCTCAAGACTGCCAGCTATTAGTCCTCATCCCAGTAACAGAAAATTAAACTCAAAACCCTGAGAAGATGATTTCCCATCCTTGAGGAGTACTCAGTCACATCTGAGATGTTTGCTTTGTACACGAAAGAATCTGACAGAGCAAAGCAAGACAGTAACGCTGCAGAATAACAGACAACCAGCAGTTACTGTCTCTTCCCAGAGTACTTCAGCGCATCCTGCAGTTTTCCCCAAGCCCAGATGTACAGCAGCATACCTTGACATCTCTGCTACGTGGATTTGGGAACGAGACTGTACACCACAGTGCTGTCCCCCCTTCCCCAAAACAGAAGCAGGTTTTGTCACATTTACAGCTTCGGTTACTCCCTGTGCCATACATCACTGCGGAAGACATGTGCATCAGAGCCAAAATTAAGCACTCCATTTAGCACCAGGGCAAGCTGAACACAACTAGCTCATCTTCTGTAGCAGGGCAATTTGGAGCACATCGATGCATTCTGGAATGATGATCCGTTTCGGTAGAGTACATACACAGAGTTCGATGGATTGCTTTAACGAGGTTAAATGCAGTTCGATCCCTTTACGATTTGCCCTGGGCACTGTGTACAGCACAAGCTGGAATACAATTCCGGATAATGTTCTAATACCACTTTACCAATAACAGTATCTGCTCCCCACTGTTTTTTTTTTTTTTTTTTCTTAAATATTATTTTAGGACAAAGTCTAGAAACCTTTCCCTTTCCTGAGTAACTGATAAAGACCTGATATCAGAGTACACTACAGGGCAAATAATTTTAGGCATCTAGATGATTTCTCTTGGGATGTCACCGCTGCACACAAAGCACAGTCACAGGAGGTTTGTGCTACAATCCCACGCTTTCATTCTTAGGAAAGTACTATTGTCTTCTTTAACAGGGTCCTTACATTATCTGTGATTAATCTATTGCGTACTTTATTACAGGCAAAAGTTCAGAGACACAATGAGCTCCTCACCGCTGCCCAGCTACATCACAGTAGCTTATATTTAGGAGGACATGTGTGCCTCATATCTGCAAGCACTTCAAGAGAGAAGCACCCTCTCCTTCTCAGCCCCTGATCTGGGACGACACAAGCCCTTCTAAGGCTCAACCACTGTTGATTCTGTGAGCTGTACCGATCGTTAAGACACCATAGAGATACAAAATACCTACACAAAACCCAAACATGATAGAAGTCTGGAAAAAATGGTTCCACAAAGGGTGAAAAAAACTAAAGAACAGAGCATTGTAAGAGGATACTGGATAGCAAATGTTATCAAAGTGAATTCTTGTCTTTTTTCCCCAAGCCAAAAGAAAACTGCATTTAAACAGCAAAACTATTTCATACAATGTATTAAAAATGATCAATTAAAAAAATACATCTGTCAAAGTAGTGCAGAGAAATCAATTTTCCTACTGTACTGACTATGTTTTCCTTCTGGTTTCTTCCACATTGTAAGCCTGAAAAAACACCTCACATTGTGCTAGTTATTCTTCTTCTTCCCTTTGTTTCAGAACCTGAAGTAACTAGAAACAGGTCTCCCTCCAACAGCAAACTCTGCCTCTGATAAAAAATTTTACACTCAACATGCAATCTTCATTCTTCAATCTTTTTATTTCCCCCCAACCCCTCAGTTTATATCTTCCTCTGTTTTGAAGTACAGTCTACTATGTACAACCAAAGATGCATCACGGTCAGGGAGAAGCTCCGACGTGGCAGCAAATTCCTACAGAATAAACCAAACCATTTTCCTACTCTCTTGTATTGAACGCTGTCAGTTTGATGCCTATCGCCTCTAGATCACTCTCCACTAGAAACATTTAACTGGCAGAAAAATACCTTCAAACATCTGTGCTTTAAAATGTTCTCCTCTTAGACATAATGCCTGCATTTGTGCATGTTGAACATAGATTTATTTCTTTTCCTCCTATCTAAACCGTCTCTATAGGAATACATGTTTTATTTCTCACGTGTTTAGAGTTTCTTTAGGTCCGGAACAGCAGCGGACAGCACAAACGGAAACACAGGCAGGTTTTTACAAGGAGAAGACACAACAGTAGATGTGACCTCTTCTGCTATCTAAGAGAAGGTACAGAACAAAGCCTGTGGGCTTTGGGAAGAAGGGAGGGGTGGGGGAGAAGTGCCCTTCTAAGATGTAGTGTCTCTCATTATCCTGCTTCTTGTTGTAAACAGTTAATAAATTTAATTGGTTTTTTCTGTTCTTCCCAAGTCGTGTGGGTTTCCTGCCCGTGACCCTGAGTGGTGAGTGAAACCCTCCCTGTCCCTGCCTCAGCCCACCAGGTGTTTAACAAAGGACTGTCCTCTGGCCTTTCTAAACCACGACAGCATTGTACATATAGATACTGTAAATATACAATATAGAAACAAATATATGTCCCATTTTTTGAAACTAACGATCAAATTCAGTTTCTTCCCAATATTCACATTTAACAAAAACACATCCACCCAGATGAATGCTGTACGTTCCCTCTTGCAAAAATTTCAAAATATGAACTGTGCCATTTAAAGTCTGTTAAGGAAACATGCCAACAACCCAGTTCCCAACATCTTTAAATCAAAACAAGAAGACAATTTAATCAAAGCAGTACAAGTATCAGTGTGGCTACTTATGCTAATTTAATTCTTCTGTTAAATTAATTGATAGGACATGTTTATAAGGATTTAAGACCTCCCAGTGCAGTATATGAATATACAGAGCAGTGCTGAATACATCTAGCAGTGCTCGAGGGTTTAAGGAACACCTAAATTAGATAATTGGTGGATGAACCAGTAATCCTGGGCTAACTGAGCACACAAGTCCTTACTCTCTTAGTGAGCCTATGGAAATCGCTGCACGCATTCCTTGCTCTGTAGTAGGCAAATGGGGAGGTACGCTATTCACACCAGCAGTTATCACTGGATCTCATTTATTCCAGGGTAAATTTTGTGCTCCCATAACTTCAGCCAGAAGCTAAAAACCTGACAGGAAAATCTTATCATCTCAGACTATTTCATTATTCTCTGCACTAAATGCCAAGGGTGTAGAAGTTTCCTCTTGGAAAAGAAAAGTTTTACAGGAAGACAAGCATGTGAAAATCACAAAGTTAAAGCTGTCATTTTATACAGAATTTATTTTCTTTCATCTCTGCAAAGCCCTACAGATTTTCTCCCTTTCCCCCTCAAGGTTGCTCAGAAGAAAAGTGCCAATAATCTGGTATCCCTCATAATGGACTGCCCCTCTCCTGGAACAACAAAGGGCAGATTATCCTACACACAAAGAGATAGTTCAGACACCAACATCAAGCCAGTTCCAAACGCACTTTACAATTAAAGGAGGACCCAATCTCAGGCACAGTGCCAACAGCTGCATTTGAGGGAACTTGAACAATATATTGCTTTATTTTGATACTTATTTCTGTAGTCCTTGCAAAGTTATGCTCTGTAAAAAGTCAGAGTAGCAACAAACAACTCCTCTGGAACAGCAAAGGGACAGAAACAGCATTTCATTATTAAAAACTAATCCATGTAGAATCCTGCATGATTTTGATTATGAGTTTAAAATTAAAGGACATTTATAACAAGAGATTGGCTGTTGAGTTTATAATCTTACTATTAATATATATTGCTAATCGCTAGTCTTACTAGCGGGGCAAAACTTTGGGAAGACCAGCCCAGTTAGAAGACCACTAAGATAGTTATGGGACCAGAACACAGGATATACAAGAAGAGGCTTCGCTGTCGATGGTGTTCTTTACCTCTGTGCTTTTTCTGAGTAAACCTAGCATACCTGGCATGCCTATTCCTCTGTCAAGTGTCACTGCACTAGCCAATGGATTCAAAGTCTCTCAGCTGGCAGAGAGGGCTTACAGGCATACTGAAACTAAAGCAGGAGCAAGAATCTTGTCTCCATGTAGAACCAGATTATAAGCGAACGTTTTTTTGTATACAGTGAAGATATTACAAAAAAAACCTCCAAACCAAACAAGGAACCCCAACACTCCTCCACCCCCGAGACTGAAATGGTTTTATTAATCCTTACCTTAGAACTTGTCCTTGTATAGACTTTCTTATGACTTAGTCCCTTCTGCTGGGCCTGTTGGTAGGAGGAAAAAATTTTAAAAATTAGACTGTTCAAGCAATGCATAGGGCAGCATCCACATGCATCAGGTGCACCATTGACCTCCATATCTTAAAAAAGAAAAAAAAAAAAAAGATATCTGCCTGCACTTTTACATGACTTCCAACCTTCATATTTGCAATTGTGATATAGAGAACCTGTGGACAAACATCCTCACCACAGAGAAGGGCACCTAATCAACCACATTATTAAGTGTTCACCACATAAACAACTCATCTCACCTGAGTTCAGCTGAGCAGGATTACTACCTGTGGCACCTTTGTCATAAGTATTTTTAAATAATATTCTTATTGTAGATGACTGCTGTGGTTCCTCTCCCTCCTCCCTTTCTCTACAGGAAGTACAAAATTCTGCATTAAACAGGCAAACTCTGGAAAGTGACTCTTTTCTTACGACTAGTAGAGAGACTGGCTGCACTGGTAGGCGATTTTAGAATACCTCTGCTGCAGCTTACAGTATCTAGATTCCCAGTTCCAAAACAAAAATAACTACATTTTGAAAACAGGCAATGGATTAGGGGTTTAGATCAGCTGACTTGCTAAGCATTGATATACCAAGCTTTTGTCCTGTTAGGTAGAAAAGTTTGAACTAATTTGATGAACATTATTTTTCTTTTCAAATTAATGATAGCAGACTTTGAAGCAGCCTTCGAGCACTGAAAGGGGGGGGCCTAGAGGAGAGATGGGGAGGCACTCTTGATTGGGGGGTGGAGTGGCAGGACGAGGGGGAACTGTTATAAACTGAAAGACGGGAGACTGAGACGAGATGTGAGGAAGAAATGTTTTCCTGTGCGAGGGGTGAAGTAGCAGCCCAGGTTGCCCAGAGAAGCTGTGGATGCCCCATCCCTGGAGGGGCTCAAGGCCAGGCTGGATGAGGCTTTGGGCAACCTGGGCTGGTGGGAGGTGTCCCTGCCCATGGCAGGGGGTGGGACTGGATGGGCCCTTCCAATCCAAACCACTCTGTGATGATGATGATCTCCAGCACGTACTCCCAGCAATACACATGGACTCCAAGCAAGTCAATCATTAATATAGTGCAATTAGGTCTGTCTATTTTTATATCGGAAAGGGTGCATGACTGCCTCGTCAAGTACAAAAGGAGTAAATGGCTGAAGACCAGCATTACTTAGACAAACTCCACTGCACACACCCCCTCTCCAAATCACACAGCATACAAATGTGTCAGAATATCGCAATTAAACCTGACAATAAAGGCATCCCCAAATGAGCAGACATTCAAAACAAATTTTAGTTCTTCAGTTCTCAGTCACAATTCAAGGTTATGTATAGATGGAATATAAAGAACTATATTTCATTAACACAGCTTTTCTATTTCGGATGTTAACATACATCTGTCTGCTTTGGCGCATACATCCATACAGCCTGACACAAGCAGTTTCAATGGCATCTCCCAACTGAACCAGCGGGCCAGGCTGTATTCTGAAGAGCTAGAAGCATAGCAAGGACTGAATTAATGGTCTGTCGCCAATAATTGGCTTGTCACTAAATCTGACAGGCTTCGGCAGTGAAGCAAAGGCACTTACGATCTAAACAAATGCCAGGGTGGCATTATCAGACTGCAATAACCTTGGTGTTGGAGACGGTGAGAGACATGTGCAGTGTGGACTGGTTTGCTTTGCTTGCTTGCCTGCCTTGAAGTTATGGGCAGGCTAATTAAAGTGCAGCAAAAGGTTTTTTTCAGTTTTCTTCACAATCCAAATGACAAGGCTGTTCGGTGGAAGGAGGCTCTTTCAAGATTTCAGATTACAGAATGAAGAAGCAAAGACAACCAAGGGGAGAAAACAAAGGTTGTAATAAAAGGAGGGAGCTGGGAAGAGCAGAAGTGCTTAAACACACAACAGGTCCACAGATAGCCTGTTAGAAACATTTACTTGGCAGCATTTAATTATTAACAGCAAAAGAGAGAAGCAGAAGGCTGCTTTCCCTTGCCTTCAAATTCTAGCTGCAGGAATACCTGCAAACTTTCAAATATTAATGACAGAAAAGACATTCAGTACAAAGATTCCCAGTAGCTAACCATTGTGCAATACTATCCACAGCCATTTTGCAAATGACAAAGGGCACAAGTATCTCATACTGCTTGGAAGTAATGAAGAGCTAACATAAAATCTTGCTAGAGTCCTTGGATTCGAGTTATCAGTGCTGCTCCTGCAAAGTAGCTATCTCAGAGGGTAGTCTTTTGCAATACGGTCTAACTGCTAGTGATTGCACAAAGAAGGAAATCTGAACAGGGAATTCCCTTTGCTGGTAATACAGAGCCCTGGATGCGATCCATGTAATTTCTGTGCTCTGGGTATTAATGGATGCTCTGACAATCCTACTGGGATTTCCTGTAAGCCAGAAAAGCTTTCAGATATTCCAGCTTCCTGGAGGACATAAAATGCAAGGTTTTAATGCACTACAATTCAATATAGAACACCCACTGCCTTCTCATCACAGCTGCACAGCACCTGCAAGATCTCATCCCTCCTGCTGCCCCCAGACACCACCTGGGCTGGAGTCAACTAAGCACACTGCATCCACTTGGTTATTTGCTCTCCTGTTCGCAGGCCCAGAAAGGCCAAGGAACATTTTTGGCAAGTTCTAGCGACCACCTTAAACCTGGTCTTCAGTTAGATAACGTTCCGGCAGCCCTAATATCCCAACAGCAATCTTCCACTTAAGGATGAGCTATACATGTGTTTCAGAGAGCAGTTCCTAGATAAAGACCAACATGAGATTAAACTGACAACAAAATTTTACTTTCACGATAGAAATTTTAAAATATTCAAGGAAGAAGCTGTAGAACACAAGCTCCGGGTTTAGAGAGCTGTTCATGTGAATTCAAACTGCCCCTTTCGCTGGGCCCGGCGGGCAGAAGCAGGGCACCTGGGTGAGCGCTACCAGCGAGCAGAGGACCTGCCCTGGCCTCATCCCCAGCTCTTCACACACATTTTGCAGGAAAAGCAAAGGGAGCAGCGGGGTATT
>NW_010110532.1:0-31671 GCF_000699245.1 Pterocles gutturalis
CGGGAAGGATATACTGGTCTCATTTTACATCTAGAGATGCACCACATCCCCCTCCACACCTTTCCTCTCGGAAGAGATGGCAGCGTCTGCGCTCGGGGCCGCTTTTGAGTGTCAGTGTGCTTTCTTTGCTTTTTGTGACTCGGTCTGTCTGCAGAGTGCTCTCCTCTGCCGTGCCACCTGCCCCTGGCTCGCAGCCGTGTCCCGTTCGTGTCCTGCTGTTCAGAAGGGGGACAGTTGGGAGGGCATGCCCTCCTCCTTTTAGAAGGGAAGGCAGATGGGGGGTGAAGAGGAGCTTCTTCTTCAATGAAGAAGAACTGCTGAGCCGGTGTTGGATCACTTATTTTATTATGTAGGCTGCTGTACGAGTTTTAATTTTCATTTTGAAGCTGGACTTTTAAGTCATTTCTGAAACTCCTCCAAGTGTTTGTCATTTAAAAAAAAACTCAAGTAGTTGATAACTTAAAGAGTATCGATGTACAAATGCTGTGAAATGATAGCAGCATTCTTGCACTTCCCATTCACTTCTTTATATGAGACAGAAGTTGCCAGTGTTAAATTTCAGTGTAGAAGTGCTTTACCACGTAATTGTTAAGCCTGCACTTTACTGTGAAATTACTGGTGCTGGTATTAGAGAAACAGAACAATTTTATTTCTGTTTGTCAAGACAATAAACTTTTAACATTTCTAAGACTGGAGTATTACATGTTTTAGCAGTTGTGTGTTTGGATTTTTAAGTTAATGTCCTGGAGAAAAATTACTGATCAGAAACAAAATTATGTCATCAGATTAAATAATTAAGGGAAATAATTTTAAAATGCCAATCTCATATTTTTGTTCACACTGCTGTAAAGTAAGAATTAGAAAAATACAGAGTAAATGTGTGAGTTTCGTAAGTGTTCTGTTTTGCCAGAAATCTTCACTTGCTGCCTTTTGTCAACATCTGTGTAAGCAATGTTTCATGACTGATTTCACTAAATCAGTGGAATTAAAGCAGAAAGTATCTAGTTAATGATGTAGAGAGAAGAGTTCAGGTTAGAAGGAGGGTAGTAATCTTTTTGATACACATAAGAATAGAAAGAGCTTGATGCTGTTTAGAACAAAAAGCAACACCCCCCATCCTTCCCAAAAACTAAATTTGAAGCGGAAAGGTTGTGAGGTATTCCCATTTAGAATGACCAGTCTTAACTAAATCCGTTTGATGTGTGCAGGAAAACAGTTCTTCAGTACCTGATTATGCCTTCAGTGAGGCATGATCAGCTTAACCAAGCAAATACGCATACAGTAAGTTTTCTGTGAGAGCAGTCATGTTCATTCTCTTTGCTGAAGTGCTGTCTGAACATGCCTGTGCAGTTTATTCTGAGAAAATGCGGACAGCTATTCTGTGGTAAATATTTCATCACTTGGCTTTCTGCAGTACTAGTTTGTGATATTGTAGCAGTTGGCTCGCAAGCACCCTGAAGCATTCAGTATAGAGTGGAGTGGGCTGTAGGATGCCTTCTCTGCTTTTAGAGAAATGTGTGATGGAGGAAAATGGATTGAACTGCTTCTATTAAGATGTTTGTGTTGTAACTGCACTGCAAAAAGAGAATTGTACTGAAGAGGTCATTGAGTTTATATCGGTGAGAGAAAAATAATGTTTTTTAGAAAATTAAATTAGCATTAAATTGGTTTTCATTAGTTGGATTATTGTTAGGTTGTGTAAAGCATTTTTTTCTTAGCAAGGATGGTGCTATACTGTCTGTTTTGCTTCTAGAAATTGACAAAAGAAATTTCTATGTCTTCAAGAAAGAACACATAAAACCTGTAGTCTTAAAATGTTTTAATCTGAGGGAAAGACAAAGAACATGGTGTAACTCAGGTGGAATCATAAGGTGCTCTCGTTAAGAGAGGGCCATAAATTCTTGAAATCCTCATAACACTTCAAAGAACAGCTTAATTTGATTTTCTTGCACTGAAGTATAAAGTATTCCTTCTGAAACCTAATACTTTAAATAACTTATATCAGTTGTTTAGTGTCCTCTTTATTTTGCTAGAAAGCATGCTGGTCAGTAAGGTCCTTCCAAGCAGGGTGTGATGTAGTAAATGCAGTCACTTCATTCCCTAATAAGTTCCAAAGCCAACATCAGAGGAAAAAGTTTTAGAACCTATAGCAAGATTTAAGTGATATAATCTTCATAGACCTAGAGTAAGAATGCTGATATATTTGGTCTGGTATGTAATTTTTAACAAAGAAAATGCCTGTCATCTGGTTTCTCTCTCTTTTGTATATTTCCGTAGGGTACCTCCAGAGGTTGCTGCATCATGTTAGGGAGGCTGCAGCAGGCAAACAGGTAATTAGCAGTCATTCAGCCAGGTAGTGCAAACAAGGAAAAGCAGAAAGTAATCAGAACTCCTCAGCTCCACAGTTTGAGGATGTCAAGGCACTGATTGATTTCAGGGACTTCTGAGCTATTATGTTGTGTGTTACAGCAGTTTATTATCAACTTTATTGTAGTCTTCTACTAGTGATGTGTATTCTGTTAACAATAAGTGTATAATCCATCTCTACCACACTATTTTTAATTAGCCAGAAAGAAGAAAGTATCTTGGGGGGGGAAAAAAAAATTAAGGACAGAGTTAAAAAAAAAAAAGCTTTGTTGATGTTGCCTTTTAATATGGCATAACCGAATGTCACTGTATTGAAAGGTAAAAATTCTTCATTATTGTCATTTCTCAGGTAATTAAGGTGCTGTGATTCCTGTATGTAATTTTGAAATGCCGCCTTATGTGTCAATATAAATGACAGGAGTTACATAAACAATACAAATAACCCATGATGCTCTTTGTTAGCAGTTACAGAATTTTAAGACATCTAGACAAAAAAAACCAATTGCTCTATTAGAGGTCTTATAATTTAAAATTGGCTTTAAGTCTAATTTACTAAAACAGTAATATTGATATTTTTCTCAGCAAAGTGTATTTGTTACTGTTAGCAGAACTATCCTCTGAGGAACTGAAGTTTTAAAAATCATATTTTGTAAGAAAATACTTTTGGACCATTTTAAAATAGCTTTTAAAATCACTTTTTCAAGGTGACGGTGATTGGATTCTTGTTTTAAACAAGCTTTGTTTAATTGTACTAAATTTTCTATTTCTTTTGAATTTAAGTAATAATCATAGAATGGTTTGGGTTGGAAAGGACCTTAAAGATCATCTAGTTCCAACCCCCCTGCCATGGGCAGGGACACCCTCCACTAGCCCAGGTTGCTCAAAGCCTCATCCAGCCTGGCCTTGAACACCTCCAGGGATGGGGCATCCACAACTTCCCTGGGCAACCTGTTCCGGTGTCTCACCACCCTCACAGTGAAAAATTTCTTCCTAATGTCTAGTCTAAATCTACCCTCTTTCAGCTTATACCCATTACCCCTTGTCCTATCACTAAACTGCCTGATAAAGAGTGACTCCCCATCTCTCCTGTAGCCCCCTTCAGGTACTGGAAGGCTGCTATTAAGTCTCCTCTGAACCTTCTCTTCTCCAGGCTGAACAACCCCAACTCTTTCAGCCTGTCCTCATAGGGGAGGTGCTCCAGCCCTCTGATTAATTTTGTGGCTCTCCTCTGGACTCTCTCCAACAGGTCCATGTCTTTTTTATGTTGGGGGCCCTGCATCTGAACACAGTACTACAGGTGGGGTCTCAGGAGAGCAGAGTAGAGGGGGAGAATCACCTCCTTCTGCTGCCAGTGCTTCGTTTGATGCTGCCCAGGACGTGGTTGGCCTTCTGGGCTGCAAGCACACACTGCCAGCTCATGTTGAGCTTCTCATCAACCAATACCCCCAAGTCCTTCTCCTCAGGGCTGCTCTTTATCCATTCTCCACCCAGCCTGTATTTGTGCTTGGGATTGCCTCGACCCACGTGCAGGACCTTGCACTTGGCCTTGTTAAATTTCATGAGGTTTGCATTGGCCCACTTCTCAAGCCTGTCAAGGTCGCTCTGGATGGCATCCCTTCCCTCCAGCGTGTCCACCACTCCACACTGCTTGGTGTCATCATAAAACTTGCTGAGGGTGCACTCAATCCCACTGTCCATGTCTCCAACAAAGATGTTAAACAACACTGGTCCCAGTACCGACCCCTGCGGAACACCACTTGTCACTGGTCTCCACTTGGACATTGAGCCATTGACCACAACTCTTTGAGTGCGGCCGTCGAGCCAATTCCTTATCCAGTGAGTGGTCCTTCTGTCAAATCCATGTCCCTCCAATTTAGAGACAAGGATGTCATGTGGGACTGTGTCAGAGGCTTTGCACAAGTCCAGGTAGATGATGTTAGTTGCCCTTCCTTTATTCACCAGCGCTGTGCCCCTGTTGTAGAAGGCCAAATATTTGGGGTATAGTAATACTACTTTTTGTTTGAAAATTTGTAAAATGTCATTATTTTAGACAACAAGAATATTTTTATTCTAAACCTTGAACAGCTTTGATTACTGTCTGAACCTTGAGAAATGGTTGCTAAATTCTGTGGTGTTATTTTTAGGTTTGCTTCATAGATGCCTGCAGTGGGGAGGGGAAGCATGTTCTTTTTCAGCATGAGTCCCTTTATATCTCAGCTTGCTCAATTTAATTGTTTTACATTTATATTAAAAGTTGTAATACAAGCAAGCATCCTGCTCTATTTGCATCTCTAGAGATGGAGAATCCACTTCCTCCTCTAAGTTTATACCCATATTTAATCACTAACATATTTTACTTATCGTTTGTATTCAGTTTCTTGGCTCTTATTTTTCTTTCAGTCATTGTGGGCATGGTAAGTTCTTCTTTTGTGTGCTTAAGAAGATTGAAGGATGATTTGAATACTAGATAAGTTATTACAGTTCTCAAATCTCCCTATAATAAACTTTTCCAGCCTCCTAATAATTATTTTACGGCTTTTTACTATATTTTATTGTTTTCCTCTCTTGTGTTTTAAAATACAGACCACTAACTTGTGTTAAGTGTTGGCTAGGTCAGTACTATATAGATGTGTAGTTCCTCTGTACTCTTACATTGTTACTGTTTCTACATTGTTACTGTTTCTACAACCAAGGATTGTACCTGCTCTTTTTGTGTTAGATTTACATGGAATTTTATCTGCAGTTTTTTTTTTTTTTGCTAACTTTTAGTTAATTTTTTACAATAACTGCTTTTTCAGAATATCTTTTGTAGGTGTGATGTACATTCCTTGCATAGTGCAGCTTTGTTACTAAAAAGTATTTGTATGAGCGTACATGGCTTGAAGAATATGCATTGCTTTAGTTCTGACAGAATTTACCGTTCTTTCATCAGTTTTGTTCTGTCACCTGTTCAGTTTTCTTTTATAATTTATTTTTTTGATTGAAACAAAGTAAAAGGTGCTGGTCTGTGCAGTAAGCCTTTTCATCTGTAGGTCATGAGGGACTCTCTAGGTTCAAGTTAAGTTCTCATTATCACTTAGCTCTATTTAGATGCAATTTTCTGGTAATAGTACTAAATGTACTTTGAAATTATGGCGCATTCCCAAAGCCTGTGGTTTTCTTTGCTGCCACTTGAGTGTAGTGTTGGATATGATAGCAGCATGGATTAAATAGAGTATCTCCTTCACAGCTAGAGCTAATGCCAAATTCTTTTCTAACTAGATGTTTCAAAATAGACCATCTCCTTAGTTGAGGATATGCGAGTAATGCAGATTTAAAAAACAGCTTATCATCTTCCTTGCTGAAGCCAATTTATTTGTTTTTAGTGTCCTTGAGTTTTCATTGGGTGGTGCTGTTTGGTTTGCTTCATTATTCCTGTGTACTCCAACACACTACTCTTAAGTTGTCATCAGTGGATGACAGCCAGAATGGTCGTCAGTACTAGAAGCATGTTCTGAAAATTTAAACCATGATTTACAGTGGAACAGCTGTTGTAATGTTGGGCCTCATCATTTGTTTGTTAATATGTTTTGACATCTACTTGATAGTGTATCACTTAACATGGATCATGGAGCAAGTACATTAAATATTTTAAGCACGTATTTTGTGTTTGTTCTTCTTTGTTGTATTTTATTTCCTCAAAGACTTTCTTCACACTTGTCCTAGAGTAAATGCTTTTGTACAGCAGTTTTGAGATACCTCACTTCTAAATCTTACAAATGTGCTTTTCATAAACTGTTTCTGATGCTTTTCATATTGGATTCTTCCTCTTGGCTTTCTGTAGAAACTGATAATTCATACCTGTTCATTTTTGCATATTTCTTTTAGTATAACTTCACTTTTTTGATCTCCTGTATAGTTACTAAACATCAGATGCCACTTAACATTTTTGGTTAAGTCATTCTTTGAAGTTGTGGAGTCTTTATTATTTTTAATCAAGGAAGAATCTTTGGGATGCAAATGAAAATTTTAAAGTACCAAATACAAAACCGTGTTAATAGCAATGCTGGTGTAAACCTGTAATAGCTCTTGTTTTGTTTTTGAATGCAAGTAGCATGGATTTACATGAGCATAGCTGATGATAACAGAGTCCCTTTTGAAAAGGGAAAACTTGCATCCAGTGATTTGGTTTGCATTTTTTAAGATAAATATTTGTTAATTTTTGAGGGATGTTGTATGCAGTTTGATTATATTGTTAGATTAAAGGAAGATGAAGTACTCACAGCTGCACTGTGCTATAAACCAAGTATCTTGACAAGGTAACTTGGACATTTGGAAAAAATTAAAAACAGCCCTCTGAACAATAGCTGGATTCTCTTTTTAATGGTACAGTGTGGTGCTACCCAATATTCCTGATTAGTGTTAAGTACTGGTTTGAGTATGGTAGGTTCTTTACAGCATTTTACTGGTTATTAATCTCCCTTCCTGTAATGTGAAACAAGAAGCCTGCACTTCAGTCTGATTTTTTAAAAATAATATAATAATAAATCAGAAACAATGCAGATTTCGAGGAAAGTAATTATTTTCATTGTATGAAGTACCCTGCCCCACCTCTTCACCCTCCCCTGAGACACAGGCTTCTCTAAACACAGATTTGAGCTGTAACCACCAGAGGGAGCAAATGTCGTGATCGGGATTCCACTAAAAATGTCTTCCGTTGTCAACAACCATAGGTTAGGAACTATCCCATGACCAACTCACGCTCCTGATTTTTGTATCAGAAAATAATCCATTTGGAATTAACAATAAATGTTGAATCTCAAATATCAGAAACACTGGCTCTTTTAGTTTATTAATATTTGTATTCACTAGTAGAAATGTGACAGCAGCTGGTCAAACAGTTAACATGTTATAAAGTTACATGGGATTTACATTTTATTTAAAACATTAAAAGCTTTTCCTGATTTGTTTTTCATAGTTTACTGAAGATATTTGGTATGTTGCTAGATGACAAACAGAACTTGTAAATCGGAACCTACAGGAAGGTAGTAAAATGCTTATTTACATATCTCCTGCTATTGTGCAGCAAAAACTTAACCAGTCAGATAGAAGTGTATTAATTTTTATTTTTACATGCTTACATTGTATAGTCCCATTGAACTCAGTGGCAATTCCCATGGTTTAAGATAGAGGTTTCGAATTTTGTTTCCTCGTATTTACTTATCAGTAGTAATACCAGCTCCAGATGGTGTACAAAGTCTTATTGCTGAGGAGGGATGGCCCTAAACCTCTGTAAATACTTTCACTTTCTTAAATGAGGAACCCATGCTGCTATCTTTCCTGTCCCCATCACCTCAGCCTGAACTTTGCATCTACCTGAAGTGTCAGTATAGTGGCTGGAAAATAGAGGGTGGACACAAGGTCTGTTACCATGTACAGAAGAAAGCTGCCATGAAGCATGGTCAGCATGATGTTCTTAGTCATGACTTAGTTTTAGGTAGTCCTGTGAGAGCAGGGAGTTTGTCCCTTCCAACTTGAGTCATTCTATGAACAGAAGTGGGCCCATGTGGAGATACTCTGTGGATTAAGTTTTTGTCATCATACAAGCAGGATTATGAGCTGGCCAGGCATGCCACTTTGAAGTGGTTTGTATGTCACGCATGCAACTGTTGCAGAAAGAGACTAAAAATTATTTCTTTCTGTACCCTGTTTCCAGCAGTCCTGAGTACATGCATACAGAGGCCTGTAGCACTTGTTTGGTGAGAATAATAAAACCAAATACTGCTTCAAGGATGCGTTGATTTAATATACATTATAATTGTTTAAAAAGGGCTAATAATTTGGTATTTGAGTGATTTTGTGTTTCAAGAATTCTTGAGAAAACATTGGCCAGAGAGGGAACTGGAAAAAACCCAAGGCAGGGGCAGTGGGAAGTATTTATATACATTGCAGATACCTTCCGTGTCAAAGCACAGAACAAAATACTGATTTAAATTAAAAAATTGAGATACATCTGTGTTTTCTCATCTCAATTCACCTAATATCAGTTCTGTGAATGTAATAGGTTTGAGGATGTATGTTGTTCTGTTTCTTTAGCCTTGCTTCAGTATGAAATTATTTGAGAAGTGTAATCTCAGTATCTGTGTGTGTTCAACACTAGCTTGTATAAAAAGTATTTAAATCTTGTCAAACCTGAATTTCCAAACTATGTTGGAGATATTTAAGATTTATATTGGCCTTGCTAGTTAACAGGCAATGCTTGTTAGACATTTAAAAGTTGTTAATTTATCATTCAAATCTGAAGTTCACACTATAGAATCTGAAGTGTTATCACTTGTTCAAATATTTGTAGTTTCAGGTGCATGTGTTTATATTACTTTGAGTACAGATGTATATCACTTCTAGCAAAAGTAGTTGATGTGTATATTGACTAGAAATGTTTCTTTTCTTTGGAACTTTTTGCCTTGAAATGAATTTGGACCTCAAAGAGAACACAAAGTTTGTTCACAGTCCTAAGCTATGCAGAGTGATACAAGTCAAAAAACAAACATGAAGATTGCAAATTTACATCACTAAGCAAGAAGCTGGCAGATGGCATAGAGGAAAGAACAATTCCAGCTCCTTGCACACAGTGATAGCTTATAACCTAGTAAAATTTTCTCAAGTTTTGAAACTTCACAGTTACAGGAGATGCGACAACATCAGGTGAATGCTCAGTGGTGGTCAGAAAATAAATGAGTGCTATGAATTACTAGGAACGGAACAGGGAATAGAAGAGGATAGTGTTATGCCTCTTAATAAACCTAGTCTGTCCCACCTTTTTGAATAGTATTGCAGTTCTGCCCACCCATTTGGGTGCCAAATTGATCTGAAACTGAAGATACAGTTATCTAATTTACTTCCACTGTGAATATCTCTGTCATGCATGGTCCTGATACAATTCTGTTTAAGGTTCAGAGAAATACTATTGCTTGTAGGGAGGCTGACATCAATACTCAAGAATTGAAAACATAAGAGATTCTATCAATAACTGAATGACAAGAGTGTGATTAGTTCAACTGATATAAATCTTACTTAAAAATCACTGAAATTAATCACTTAAAAACTTGGTTGATAAATGTCATTAAATGTATTTTAAGAGTACTAATGTGTTAGTATCAGATAATAGTTCTGTAAAAATTATCATGTACAGGATCAGTAATCATACATTAAATGTATTAAGATTTGGATAAAATTTAGACCTTAACTGTCACTAAATGGATAAATTGTTATCAACAGCAGCATTCCTAGTGAAATCAATAATAAGCCTGAATATCTTTCAATAATCTGAAATTTTAGTATTTTTTTCCTCTGTCATCTGAAAGTGATCTAAAATCACTGCTGAAAAAATCTGCTTCTGGGTAATGGTAGACCACCAATCTGTATTGGTGTAAGGATTTTGCTTGGAAAGTCTATCAGAATCACAGACACTTTGGTTTCTCTTGTTTGTTCAAGACACAAAGGATTTTTCTCCTCTGAGTTTCTTAAATAGTAACAGGGGTAGATAAGGCTGCTTTTTTTTTTTTTTCCTTCCCCTGTTTCCCCTTTTCTCCCCATTAGAAGAAAGAGACAACATTTGCGAACCCTTCTGGAATAATGTGTACAATTCTAGTTGCCTGTGTTCGGGGATGAGCATGAAACAGAACTGGTGCACCAGAACACTGGGAATTGCTGGTTGTGAGAACAGACAACTCTTCTGAGCAGAAACTAACACCTGGGAGCAGTCGTGGTCAGAGAGGGATTTGCTGAGATGGTTGCAACTTCCCCTTCCCATCTTTAGCATTGCTTATTGAAGCACGTGCTCCTAGACTTGTGACAGGGGAACAGCTCCTCCATAGTTGCTTTACTGAAGTGGAGCAGGAAGAGAAACACAGAAAAGGAAGGACTAATGTAAATTAAAAGACAACACTGGTGTAAGAACGAATGCCCATAAATATGTTTTTAAATTCACAGACATGACTTGTAAGCTTTAAACCTTGTCAGACTGAGGTTTCAGAGCAATTTGATGAAAGGGTTTGTATGACATAATTGCTTGTCACGATAAGGTATTGGACTTAATGACCTGGGGACCTCCTCCAGTGCAATGTTTTTATGAAACCTTCTATCTATGAGAAGTTGTTTTGAGATTTTTATAACAGATTTCAGTACAAGTAATTTCCCTTGCCTCATAGAGTTCTGTAGTAGTCTGTGGTTGTTACGACTCTGCATTTTCCCCTAGGGATTCTTACAGAGACCTGTAAGGATTGTGAAGATTGCTAATTTTTTTCCTTAAAATTTTTAATAAAATTAAAGTAACATGCTTTGTAGTAGAAGTGCCCAAGTCCACGACAACTGCCGTTTCCCTAATAAGTTTTGTTACAGCTCTAGTGGGTGATAGCTTAAAAGGAGCAGATAAAGTCTGGGTTGGGTTCTGAACACCACTCTCTTCATCCTGAAAGGAGACACCAAGGGATCTACCTTTTTCCTGCCAAAAAACATCCTCTCTGAACAGTGTTGTGACAGTCTGCCAATACTGACCTCCACCTGTTCTTGTTAAGTATTTGTTTGTGAATTGTAGGTTTTCTGGAGGTTTTAGGGAGTTCAGTTTCCCCCTCCATTAACTCTCCTTCAGGAAAATACTGAAGCACATGCTTATCAGCTATTCAACTGTTAAAATGCAGGTGAGGTGCTATGTCTGTGAGGTAGGGAAGGATAAATTTTGTTTGAAAACCATGTAGCTGCTATGGCCAATTAAAGTTAAGTGAGTCGCTTCATTTGAGGGGGGGTGACCTTTCAAATATATTTAAATATATATATATACATGCACAATGTTACTGAATGGCTTTTTCTCTTCTGTCAGCGAAGTTTGAATTAGATGTTCCTTTCTTTCTAGATGAAAAAAGAAACTACATCCTTTGATGTCAGGCAAACTCATGCATGCTTTATCACGGGCAGCTGATGAAGGAAGTGCTTTCCTGTAGCACCTGTTTCTCAGCTGATATTCTTATATTTTTAAGGTTTATCAGGATTCTCATCTGTTGGATTTTGCGTTCAGAACTGTGGGAAATGTTTGTGTGATGGTTTAAGGTTTCTTAGTTCCTAGTTGATTTTTTTAATAGTTATAACATTACATCAGATAACCTGATTAATCTGTCAGAATTGGAAATATGGTCTATAAAATTGTATACATTATGAGAAATTTCTGATGCGATAAACATTCCTTTAAATGTTCTGCAATTAGTGCTAGATGGTTTTATTTTAGTGTGCCAAGAAATGTAAATGCAGAAATAGCTACTAGAATTTGATGGCTCACTAATACACAAATTTATTGAATGGGCCAAAGCAGTTGAGCTTGATCCCAAATATCTTGAGTATTCATGTATGATGGTATTCATGTATGGTGGAAATGATTATGGTAATGTTTAGCAGACTTTGATAGCACATTCTTACATGTTTTCTAGAAGAAAATACAGATGGTCTGTGTTGTGGTAGAAGACAGGGTACTTGCAGATACTATTAATGTTTTTCATATGTATTCTTTGACTTCAAGATTACAAATAACAGAGACTGAGTTAAGGATAATTGGTTTGTTTTTTTTTTTTTTTAATATTACTAGGTAACAGTAAACCATGGGAACAAACTTAAGTAGTTATCATAGTTATTTAAAACCCCAGTGCAGAACTGTTATCTGAGGTGAGGTCTTGTACCAGAATAATAAAAACAAATTGAGAAAGCTGTATCTTTTGCTGCAGTTACAAAAAGGTCACTTCTGTGACTGGGATAAGGGTCCTGTCCTTTCCAGGACACACAGATGTCTTGTGCATGCTCAGTAACTCTGGGATGTTCTGGATGCATTAGATTTATTGTGTGTATGCAGGTTAACTCTAGAGAATACAGGCTGTAATTCTGATGTCCAGCATTGCGCTGGATTTACTCTGCATATCCTGTATGCCTCATCTAATTGTGCGCCGTATATCTGATGCATCTAGTAACTCTAACGGGGATAGGTATCTGATAATCCAGTGAAAAAGAGAAAAATTAAGTGATTTTGCAAGAAACGTCTTTGATTTACAGTACTATTCATTAGAAAAGGGCAGTTAGTAATTTCTTGGATGATTTTTGTGATGCAGAAAAAATATTTATGTAGATTTTAAAGTAAAGCTACAACAAAGGAAGTAGAACAAGTATTAATGTATCCTTTTACTTTTAAAAATTCACTCCAGTAAAAGAGTATCAACTTGTTGACAACCAAAAGCCATTACATGGCCGTTTGGCCTACCAAGGAATTTCTGCTCAGATAAGCCACAAACTAACATATGCTTATGCTGCTGGTGCTAGTTAGAAAGATATAGTATCAGAAATCTTGAGGAAATTTGTGTAAAGGCTGTAAAGTTTAGTTAAAAAAAAAAAAAGTTGTCTTGAAATTGGGATGATCTGTAAAGTCTTCCAGCCTTGCTCTTGCATTCTCTGACAGTATGCAGCATCCAAGGAACAAGCCATTCCAAAATACTTTTGTCTTGAAGAGTTGCAAGAAGAATTTGACTTTGTTACTGGAGCAGAGATTAAAAAGTGTAAATACTTTCAGCTCTTGCAATGTATAATTTTAGGTAGTTAAATTTCTGCTGTTTTCAACAAGTACCTCTGTTTGTAGGGATATACTACATACAATATTTCAGGAATTTAGTACTGCAGATACAGTTTTTGTTTTAACTTGTATGTGACAATTGTATCAACTTTAATCTCTGATTTTTTTTTTTATTTTCTGAATCTAGTTTTCCTGTTCGTTTATATATTTATGTATCAGAGAATTTAGTTCATTATTAACTTGGGCCCTGATTCATATCTATGTATGCTACCTCCTTTATTTCCCCTTTCTGAAGCTTTCCCATTCATTAAATTAATAAATTACAGGGTTTTTTTTTTTTTGTAATAAATATTTTCATAGCACTCTGTCTTTATGCCAAGATTAGCAATAAAATTCTTGGTTCTTAAACTCTTTCATGCAGAGGATGGGTGTATTCTGGGAGTTACTAACTTTTGAGGTCCATTTTTATGGAGGTTTTCTGTAGTTCCCTGCCAGTGTTTCTGTTTTTCTTTATTGCTGCCCTTAGGGCCAGAAAAAAATTGTGTGGATTCCCAAGTCATACACGGAACTTAAATAGAAATAAAGCTTGTGATAATGATTGATATAAGCAACTAACATAAAATGTATTGATAATATGACGTATCTGCAATCTCAATTCTCAAAACCTTGAATATCATGGTAAACTTTTGAAAAAAATAATTTCCTGAGTAACTACTTCCAGTTATCATCATTATAGGCATTACATTATTTTAGACCTTTCTTTTAAGCATGTGTATGATGGTCTGTGCTGTGTTATCAGTGACAGCTGTGCACAGGGCTACTTATTGGATGGTTACTTGGAGAGCTGTGGACTTTTTAAATTCTGGTAATTTCAAATAAATTTATAACTGCATGTGCAGATGGCAGAAGAAGCAGCTAGCTCAGTTGTGTACTCATCTATTGAATATCTTACAAGTGAACTGCCAGGTAAAAGAGGGAGCTGGAAGGTATTAGTAGGTGGCAGAAAAACACCAGTATCAGAATGAAGAAAAGTGTTGCTTTATGTGTGTAACCAGAATCTGACATCTCTGTCTTTATAATAATTTAAAGTTTTGATCTTCTTGCTCTTCTTTGAGCTCTAGATTCCTTGTCAGGATGTCTTGCTTGATGTTTTCTATCTTGACAACAACCTTTTCCTATATTGCTATATTACTGTTCTCCAGTTAGTTCAAAATCTGCCATCAGAGGGAGCTTTTCAGATGCTTTGATGCAAAGTAGACAGCCTCTCTTTCAGTGATGCTCAGGGAAGGCTGAGAACTGGTGAAATGAGAGAGTGTTCACAGCACAGTGAGAACCCTTCATCTGATACAGGAGCTTCTCTAGGATACTGCAACTACAATTGAGAATAGTTATTTTCCTGTTCTGTGGGGTTTTTTTGCTAGAGGTCATTTTTGTATCAGTTTGGAGTGGTGAACTCTGACCTAAGGAATCTTGATTCTTTGATCTGTACAGCACCATCTTGCATCCATCAGCACCTATTAATTCAAAGTGCAGTGTTGTATGAAAATGATGTATCTGACTTTCATGGGCTTTGGAAATGATATGACTGCATCAACACTATGTGGCATCTTTGAGCTAGGACAACTGGCTAGATCCAAGCTAGCATATGAGGAACCAGTTCTGATATTTGTACCTGCAGCACTGTTAGCTGTTACTTGTTCAGTCTGCTGACAAATAGTTTTAGCTTTGTGTTCTCAATTATGTCATCTTTGCATTTTGCTAGGGTGTCTCTTAAGCGTTACAATGGTCACTCATATGAGAAAGAACTGGCTTGGATCAGTTACAGTTCTGTTCTTGGCTCCTCTGGAGCAATGGAAAGTAATATAAAATTAAATATAAAATATTCCTATGGTAACTGCAAAACTCTTTATGAGGTTTTGTTGTTATAAAAGCAAGGTGGTAAAGTTTATAAATTTTCAGAGTGAAGTGATGATATTCTACAGTGTCCAGGAGTACATATTATAACAACTGCAGTGGGTAGTGTTTGTGAGCACTCTTTGTGTCTCTGCACATCTTGGAGCTGATGTGAAGACAGCCCCCTGCTTGCTACTGTGATTCCAAAACAGCCTTTTCCCGAAACGTTTGGGGGAAGCACTTATTTTGTCCATTGTGTGACTACAATGAAAGTTGGGGGTATGTTTCCCTCATGATGAGGAGAGCATGAAGGCCTGAAGGAGGAACCGAAATGAAGTTTGTCTGAGCAACACAAAGAGTTCAGGGAAGGATAGAAAGTTCAGTCACAACATTTAGATTATTCTGTTCAAGCTCCAGACTGTGTTTATGCCTATCATGAGAATATACACATTAGAAAGTTTGGGACAAAAGAGTGAATCCAGGGGTATTTAGAATACAGCTGTGTTTGCAGTAAAATTTTTCATCTGCTACTTTACAGATTGCTTTTATTTCAGTTACCTTTGTTAATTTGAATAGCATCATGGAAAGTGAATTGCAGGATACTGGAGGTCTTAACATCAATTTCATTCTACAAGTTCCTTAGATTTTAATGTTTAAGAGCATAGTTCCAAGATTTCTGTTCCACTTCTTGGAGACTAGAAGACTAGCAAAAGACTGTTTCCCAAGAGAATTTGTCACAGGATGGGTCCTCCAGGGTGAAGTCCAGTGCTGTTCTCTTCAAATGTTGCTGTCTGCCTCCAAACCTAGTGAGTAGAATCCTTTGAGGAAGATATAAACAATTATTATTTCCTTTTATTCTGTGTGATATAATTGAATCAAATGGATTTAATGCCTTAAATACCATATCTTACACTGTATTAAAGTGATGTTATGTAATACAGATCTGTGAGCAAAAATACATAATTGTAGTGCATTTCATGTACTTTAAGTTTTACTTGGATGCATCTTGACCAAGGCATTTATTTCCTACAGAAGTGTGTGCTGGGCAGAATTTTAAAGATAACACAATTTTTGCATTGCAGCAATCAAATCTCAACTATCACCCACTCAAAATAGTTTGAAAGAATTTAAATTGAATATCAGTTTAGTAGGCATGTTTATTCATTAAGAATTGCAAAACAGGATGGATTAATGCCCTCGAGCACACAATATTATTTACCTACAGTATTTTCTTCTGCAGCCAGGCTTTGAAGTTACAAATCAAAGTAGTTTCTATATTCTAGTTTGTAGGACACTAAAAAGAAACCGTTCTTCAAAGAGCATGTGTTTTTAAAAGAAATGTAAAGCACAATTTCCAAACAGAAGAAATAATAACTTGTGGTTTTAACAACAAAGGAAGAAGAGGTTTAGTAATGAGCTGTATTAAAGGTACTGAATATGCCACAAGGGCTATTGGATGCTTATCCTAACTTAAGAAGGTATGAGTTTATTTTTCAGCATTCAGTAAAAAAATCAGAACATGTGAAATTAGTCCTTGACTTACAATTTCACAGTGTAATTGATAACTTGCTGGTAGTGGCTATGGAAGCTAATCCTGTAGAGTGTAATTTTTATCATAATTCCTCCAGGCGTTTTTAAAATAATGTGGATTGTGGTTCATTCACTACTATTTATTACATGCATATTCTATTTACATGTATTTTAATTTGTGTAATTCCTTTTTTCTTGTCTTGTATCTTTAATACCTTATGGATCAAACACACTGGATGAAAATGATGTTGATATTTAGAGGTCAAAATGTAAATGAGGTGGGAGATTACTGAAACAATCTGTTTTAAATTAATTCAAGTCCTTGCAGAATAATTGTTTGCTTTACAGCGAGGAAAAAAAGTAAAATCTTTAATTGCTAGCTAAATACAGACTATATGATTTGCTATGATAGTCAAACCTGTGTACGGAAATAACCACTTAATAATACAGTTCCAGCAGAGTTTTCAAGCTAAATTATGCAAACCGTGCAACTCTTTCCTCAGAGAGCTCCAGAGGAAGTGTGTGGGGCACAGGAAGAAAGGAATTATCTCAAAAATGCAGTTTGGTTTTTTTTTTGTTTTGTTTTGTTTTTGTTTTTTTTTACATCTACAGGGAAACAGTGTTACAGAGAGGGGACACAATTTCTAGTACAGTTTATTCCTTATACTTTTGCATATAGTATTGCTTCAGTTTGGATGTGGAAAATAAGAACAACAACATGCAGTACTCTTGTGTAAATATTTTCAGTATTTTTCATTATTCAATAAATGTTTGCACTTTTTTACCTCTGTGCCTAAGCAAAGCACAGAGCATATGAAGTGATTAGCAGAATCAAATATACACCTATTATACCACAAAAACTTATTGAAAAGTAACTGCTTTACTGTATCAAGTCTTGTAAAGTCCTCTGCCTTCTGCATTTAGTCAGATCTGCTAAGTGGAAGGTGCAAGAAATCCTGTCATAGACACTTGCTGACTAATGTGCATTAAGAGATATTTCTTCCTTACCTCCATTAGTATTTGACTTAAATCCTGGATGATTTCATTAGGTACGTAAATGCTTAATCTCTTGAAAGTCCTGCTAAGCTCTTGCCCTCATTTAAAGCTGTGATAATTTGTTCTAGTTAACTTTGTATTTAAATATATTTCCTTTCAGTTCCACTGAATGTTCCTTGTTTGTTTGTGGTTTTTTTTGTTTTTTATGGGTTTTTATTTTTCAGTAATGGAGAGATGAATAACACCACCACTTTTACCCGGTTTGTCCAATTATTTTGCACCCCTCTGCTCTTTGCACTTACTAGATTCTTTAAGCAATACCATATTTTTTCAGTTTGTCAGTGCAGCCACTGCAATTCTATGTGAGGTAAAGTTAAATACTTATGGAAGTTTATGCCTTCAATCCTGTTTTTTTCAACATACAATAGTATTTGAGACAGCTGTAATTTGTGCTGTAGTTATTCTTTTGACATATGAAGACTTTGATCATTCATTGTTGTCCTGCACCTTTTTCAAAGGAAAGTGAAGTTTGTAAAAGGTTGCAGAAGAAAGTGCTGCTTTAAATCTATGTTTTATACTCTTACTGCAAGTACGTAAGAAAGCTAAATAGCCTTTTTACTTTATTTTCCACTGGAAGTGTACACCATTGCTGGTGCCATTTTTCCCCCTGTATCAACACAAAATGGGTATTTGTACTACCTCTGGAAAAATTATTTTGGAATCTCTTAATGAGGCTGTATTGCATGGGGATATGTTACAAGCAGTTTGATACGTTTTTGTCCTCTCCAGAATGCTGACTGCTTCCTCAGTGGGGAGAATGCAAGGATGTGGAGTTAAAACAACAGGGAGATAGAATGGCTTCTTGTTAAATATAAACCAATGCATGTACTAACATAAGCATAAACAGGAAGATATAAACAGGGAATCTTTTATGGAAACAAACAAACAGGCAGTATTCTCACAGAGAAAGTGGTGATGGAAGTGCTTCCAAGATACTTTTGTGTTCTCACAACCTAGTTGATCTAGGAAGTGGAAAAAAATCTCGATGTATTTTAGCCTTTGTGATCTCTTCTAGGTTTGCGCTGCATGCTGTTTACCTTTTTACCAAGTAGTTCTCTTAAGTTTTAGGAGACTTTACAAGAGATTCTCAAAAAATACTTACAACCTCTGTTGAGGGAGGATCCCTTTAGAGCACATAATTTGAATTTGGGTATAGAAGCCTGATAGGAACTTTTCTGCTAGTAGAGAACCTGTTTCGCAGTAGACTCTTACCCTATTTTGACACCTGTCATTCAACTGTCTTCTGGATGTGTGGCTACACACCCACTCCTTCATTTGTCAACGAAGATAGTCTTGGTATTCATAATCCAAGTCCTTGGAGATTGTCTTTATTGCGCCACAGCGAACAAGGACTAAGATAAGATATGAGCACCGAGATACCAGGCCAGAAGCATAGAACCACTCTCCGCTTTCTGTGCAAACTCAGCCTCTGTAGCATTTCTAAAGAATTTCTCCGTCTCTGGAGGTCTGCAACGATGCCATCTGGAGTGCCACTTACCCTCCTGCAACATCTGTGCACCTAAACATACTGCACACTTAGCAAAACATTACTGTTGTCACTGTTTTAAAAACAAACAAAACAACTAGAAAAACTCTTCTCTAAGTAACATAGTTCACAGTTGCACATCGTAGGCAAATGTGCGTATAGTTTAGCTTTGTAGAAAAGGGTAAAACAAAACGCCATTTGGCAAAATTTTTCACAAAGTTGTCCTGACAATAGCCAGATTCACAATCTGCCCTTCTTTTCTGCTGTGAAGTCCCATTCATAAGTCTGGAGGACAAACTGAAAGGAGGGTAAGTCTTAAAAGTACCCAGTCTGATGGCCTCAAGTACTGGAACATCCACAGTGTGACTGTGCCAAACATAACAATAATTTTCAGTTTCTTCTATTAAGTTGTCTGGTTTAATTTTCTGAAAATTTCTAAGAAATGCTTTACATATCTTTCTTTGTTTTCTTAAATATGATAAAGATACCTAGATACCTGAAGATGCATAGAAAAGGGTGTTTTAGGAGAAAATAATTCTTGACAAATAAGAGCTTGGTTACCAGATAAATTGAGTTCATAAAAAGTATTGTAAAATGCTTAATTTAAACTACATGCATTGCACATATAGTACAGCATTTCTTATATATTAAAAGGTTTTAACTAAAGAGTGGTTATTGATAGATATGTAACAATTCTTTTGTTCTTAAATAATCCTTCCAAGTTGCAGTTACAGCTGTAATATTTTTTCCCAGTTATCAGATACCATGTCCAGATGCCAGACATGCATTTGCAGTTAGTAACCGAAGCTGTATAAAACCAGCACTAATTTTTTCAGAAATTCCCAGCAGAGAATTTTCTCTTGACATGTATTTTCATCCATATCCAAATAATATTTTGGTTTTGTGGGTCTGCTTAGTTTCTCTGATCAATCATGAGTAAGTATCCTTTGGTTAAATTATAATGTTTAAAAACCAAGTTACTGTTGCTTACCTCTCATTGAATAAGAAATAGAGTATTTTAGTTGTAAGGGAATGAAGAAATTCCTACAGAATATATAATCTTAGAGTGGTCTTTCAAATGATTCATAGAATATGGAAAATGCATACTTTCTTTTAAGAGAGCTTCAGTGGGTTGTTCTAAAGGAAGTGTTCTTTTATCTTGCTGTTTCAGGAGAGTAAATTCAAATGTTCAAAAAAAAAAAAAAAGCAAGAAGTATTTCCAAACAATTTTGGAATGGATATACCTGCTAACAGCTGTGATGATAACTCAGCTGACTTGCACTGGTGAATATGAACATTATATACTGAATCTCTGGTTTGCAGTTTTAATACCTGTAAGTCTTCCTTATGTCTCCCTTCTTCTCTTGGTAGGACTAGCAGCAGAAGCCCACATCCTTGGTTGCACTGAGAATTTTTAAAACCTGGGGCTACCTTCTATGTAGTTGCTCTTTAATTATTCAGTTACAAGTTGCTGGGTTGTTGGTTTTTTTTTTTTTTATGTTTAGAAGAAAATGCTTTCCTTTGTCGGAATGCACGTCTTGTTTATCGAAGTCCTAGAAATATATTACATAACATTTAATTACAGGGAACAAAGTGTAATGTAAATTTCACAAATGTATGTGCTTGTGCCATAACTTCTAAAATATCATTGTAATGGGGAGTAAAAATAACAGTATGCATTTTGTTATTGCCACTCTGCGTTTTAAAAAATTGCTGTTGACAATCCTGTAATATGACTAACTGGCTCAGGTTCAGTCAGGTAAGGCCTCTTCTACTCAAAAGACTGTTGTTCCTGTGAACATTCACAATGTAGAGCTAAAAACTTATTAAAGGAGGATGCTACATTACTTTCTGGCTTTTATATTTTTAAGAGCATTACAGTTGCAAAATACTTTATTTCTGGTGATGCGTCAGTCACTAAAATGTTCACTTTAAATTTCATCTTCTAAGCTAAATTTGCAATGTTGGAAGAATATAAATATCCTCATAATATCGAAAACAAATCTGGGTCTTGAGAAGCAGACATAAAGCTCTCCTTGTTGCATACAAACACAAAAAGCTTCAGATTTGCAATTTAAAAGCTGAAGTTGAGACTTCTACTGAAATACTGAAGTGAAAAGTAGCTGGCAGGCCTTGTAGTTTGTAGAGACTCATACAGGTCAGGGGTAGTTCCTATTTTTTAATAACAGTAAAAAATATAAAAATTGGGAAATTTCAAGGAGACAGTCTCGACAGACTTGACTGTTGCTGCCTTAAGGGTGAGGATAAAACTTTCCAGATCAAAGTATCCATGTAATATGCATGCTGCCACCATACTGGAGCATTGCCCTTGTTCCTTAGTGGGACAGAGTAGAGTTTTCTCCTCCCTCTGTCTTTAGGCTCTCTAGAAGGGTTTTTCACAAACAGCATTTATTCCTAAATGGCTGTTTTGACAATAAGTGTTTACTCCTAAATGGATGGGTACAAGCCAACAGAGACCTCACACTTCCATTTTCTAACTTTAGAGGAATTAAATTCTATGCAACCTACTTAATTTTTGGAGCCCAAGCCATAATCACATAGCCTTGTTACACATGTGAAAGGTGCACTTTATTAGGAAGAACTGGAATTTTTTAGTAAGGAGCAGTTATCAGAAATTCTAAGCATTCAAAAACATTTCTGCTAGGATACATGACATGATTTTATGGTGCCTTCTGCAGCTATTGTAAATAACCTAAGTGCTTGTTGCTCTTGACAAAAAACTGTTCCCAAATCCTCTCCTAAAAGACTTCTAGTGTTAGAAGTACAAGAGTGCTGGTATCACTGTTTAAAAAAAAAAAAGAATTCACTCCCCTGCTCTTGCACTACTTGAGTTCTTTTGTTCGCAATTTCTTTGTTATAGCTGTGCACTAGACATGTTGAAGTGTACAATGTTTAGCATATGCGGTGGGTGCAATTAGTTTTAAAGCCCCTTCCTGCACGATTTCCTTCCTTTTTTTTCTAATTGTGAAGTCAGAGTGTTCCTGTAGCTTATTATAGTGTCACAGAAAGGGTGGGGAGAAAGAAGCAAGTCCTTACATTTCCAGCCCATACACAGGCATGATGCAAGACAGATTAGGGTCAGTTTACATATTTTAAAAAAACCCACACACAGAAAAGCATAATACACACTGGAGCCTTCTTACTCAAAACTAGTTTTATTTTTAGAAATAAGTTGAATGCATAGCACTCACAAAGATTCCATTGTTTTGGACATTTTGCATTTAGGAGCACCATTCTTTATGCCATAAAAAACACATTTTGGTTCTAATAGTAAGAACAGTGTATTTTTAATGTACACTAGTAAAGCCCTTTTAAATAATATATTGAAACTGTTCAGTGTACATTTTTTCTGTAGTCATTATGCAGCTGTAGTGTCAGAAAAAACTCAGACTAAGTAATAAATTAAACAGCATGTAGTGGATCTTTTTACAGTTGACCTAATGTCTTAAAAGTCACAAAAATCCCCTATTAAATGTAAATTTGCAGTATTAACTAACTGAATAAGCCCCCCGCCCATTATAATTCCAGTGTTAAGTATTAGTTAAATTTTATGTATCAAATGCCTATGGGATAAATTTACTAATACCCCAAAAGAGAGCCTATACTGCTGTGTCACAAATAAAGATGACAAGGTAGCAGATTTAAAGATTTTACAGAAAAAATTGCTACAGGCATCTGCTGTTGAATTTCAAGTCATGGTCTACTACAAGACTGTACATTCATAGCATCAGAGGTAGTTAGAGCACTGAGGACTTGGATATAGCTTTGAAACAAAATGAAACCAGCAGAAAGAAGTCCATTTCCCTCTTAAATGGGTAACAATGCTGAATAAAAAGTATGGCATCTTCTGAGGTGGAAAGTCTCCACTTAACACTACTCTCGGACATCGGGAAATATTCATTAAGACTTGAAGGGAAAAAAACCAAAACCAAACCAGCTTGCACTTAAGAATTGACCACACTATGCCTATTTCAAAGTTGATTCTCTAGCATAAAGCAGAGAGAGGGTTCTCTACTTCATTCACCCTCCCATTCCTCTTGACTTGCACGTATATGCTACAAAAGCCCACAACAAAAATTGGAATTTATGCAAAAAACAAAGAGAAACAGGATTTCTTCTCAACAATAAGTAGGTTTTTGTAGCATGTTATCATTCAGCCTCAGAACAAATGAACACAGCTGTCCTCCCTCCATTCTGAACCTCTCTGGGTAAGGCCCCCTCTCCTGTGATAAAGCCTTCATCTTGATAATGTTATTTTAATTGCCCCTACTTTCAAAATGGTCTCTGTAATATTCACAATACTTCAGTGTCATTAGAGGGTACACAACTTTAAGTGCTGCCACTAAGACAGGGGAGAAGGTGGTAGAAGAACAAATAAACAAACAAAGCCTTAAACCCACATGCTATAACGATATTTTCAATTAGTAAGAATCCTGTAATCCACACCTCTTCCTCCCATATTCTACCACAGGAGAAAGTCAGGTATCTTCTTGTATTAAAAAAAATAATATCCTCCATTAATATCTCTACTACCATTTTCATCCAAGAGTTGGATGAGTGAAGCTTTCTATCCTTAGACTATCCACTCCACAGGAGATAGTGTAATTCCATAAAGTTATGTAATTAGCACCTTAATTGCAATAAAGCAGTTCACTCTGCAATATATTTTTGATCCACCCGTTTAGAAGAGTAAACTCCGCCTTTTCTTCTGGAACTTCCAAGTAGTAGAAGATAAGAGTTGCCCCACTATTACCTGAGATTTTCTGTCCCCTATAAGGCTGACAAAACTGGATTTCTGTAAGCATTTAACTGTACTTTTTTTTGTAGGAGCAATACTATCAGTACAATTGGAGGATGCTTTCTGTTCGTTAATAATACATGTGTGTTTTAGTGTGTTTGTACACAGAGGAGTCACAGCCGCTGCAGCAGTTCTGGTACAGTATGAGTTCAACTGAAACTTTCTCTTTTCTTCAATACTCTCTTCAATTCTTTCTCTTTTGTTCAATACCACACTGCTGGGTATTGTAGATGTGTACACACACCTACATTCTGTGAACACTAACATAACCCTTTGGTACTCTGCGTATAGATGCCCTGAAGAAAAGCCACTCCACTTGCTATAGTCCCTTCCTTCTCCACCTTCCCCCCTCAAGTTATACCCAATTAAGTGTACAAACCAGCAGCACAGAGTAACAGGTAGAAAATTCCCTGAGTTAGTAGGAAAGAGTTACTTTAAACATGAAAAAGATAGGGAGGAGAAAAGAAACAAGAACTTAGTGTCTATCCTGTGAGGTACAAAACTTTAAAAATAGACAAAATACCAGTTAACTCAAATGCCTTAGCCTTAAGCAAATATCCAACACAAGTGCTGAAAAGGGGCAAAGAGTACAGAGTCAGCCAGATGAAATTTGTGTCTTCTTGTGGTCCCCACATATCTGGAGAAATCTGGCATTCAATGGATTCTTAAGTTTCAGTAAATTTAAACTAAGTTTTAATACTGTATGCTGGCATTACATAAATGTCTTCAAAATAATACTGCATATCTCCTTCATTAAAGGTTAAGTCTGTAGTTAGTCCACAGCTATTTTTCTTTTGCCTAGTATTTCAAACATGTGCCTTAGAAGCACGGAATATTCTGAGTGCCACAGCAAGAACTTGCTACTCCCAGGTATATACATTCTTTTCAGAGGGTACTCTGTGTGCTTATTTTTTGCAGTCTATATTTGAGCTACAGTACTAGTTGCCAATCTAGTTGCAATTTTTTCCTGGAAAGACACTTAAATTAAATTTGTTGCCCTCACACTTATTTGAGGTTTAACGAAAAAACAAACCCATTCCCCTCAACACAACTTCTTATCCCCAACAAAAAAGCACAAAACCATTTTGTACTTATCACCTCTCAAAGCAGGGAGTAATACAGGAATATCGTCCATTCACTTGATAACTCCGGTTGTAGGAGACACTTACACATGGCTTCACTTCTAGTGGAACAGCTAGTGACATTGCAGCACCAGTCTGCATGTGGCCTCGAGCCTGGACACTAGACTGTAAGGCAGCAGGGCACATCTGAAGTTGGTAAGATGCTGTATGATTAGATGATAGTATCTGTTGGCAGTTTTGATGTTGTGATGTCTGATGGTGATACTGTAATGAAGACTGATGAGCTTGGAGATACTGTGGTATGTGCTGTTGAGCATTAGCCTGCTGCGGAGTTGGAGCTGGAGTCTGAAATACAGTACGTTGGTCAGACTGTGCATGTTGTCCTTTTTGCTTGTTTGCTTCCTTCACATCATTATCATGTGCGCTAAAACAAATTGAGAAGACAACACATGAAAATAGATATTAGACTAAACTCTTTTGGGGTTAACTTTTAAGAGCACTCTAACAAATGGTAAAAAAAAATGAGAAAATAATTTTAGCCTACCCTTTAAATCATCTGAGGTTTTAAAATTTGTTTCTTTAGGATACAGCTTCTTCTCAGCATTTCCCTTAATTTCATAGCAATACAAAATGCAAAGAAAAGCCAAGTACAATACAAATAATACAGCAATATCTAAAATTACCAGTGCAATAAGGTCTGCTAGTGTACTGCAATAAAATGCCAGATTACCAGAACCTGAAATTAAAACTTGCTGCTTCTACCTCTTTTAAAATGGTTAACAGAGTATAGGGTTTTTAAAGACATGATACCAGAGAGTTTTTAAAGATCAACATTACAGTACTTAAAGATCATATGTATACTTACATCAGATCCTGCTTTGGGGAGTGGAAATGCTTTTTCTTTTTTCTTCCTCTCACCTTTTTTCTAGCCTACCCAGTACTTAGACAGTTTAGCTCACCTGAGTTCCCTTTGGTTTACACGTCTCAAATATATTTAGACCTACTCTTTCTCTTGCTCTTAAGGTGCCACCTACACATTTCAGGCAGGCCTAAAATCACCCAAGTTTTTTGGTACTGCCTATACAAGGCAGATCTCTTGAAGACAGTTGGGGTTCAATCCCTCACTGTTTTTTCCTACAAGATTGCTAACTTTTCATGGTGCACCGCAAAGATGACTGAAAGGTGCGACCCTCCCCTTGCAGCCCTCAAGTGTTACAGAGTAATACTGAAAACACCTCCAGAACAGCACTTGGATGCTTTCAGTACTATCCCTTTCATTACACCCACTAGTGAAGCCAAGAGAGGCCATCAAGGGTGATAGTGTCACACTTAAAAGATTCTTCCAGATGCAGCTGTTCCTGTGCTTCTCTGGAGCACAAACGTCTGAGCAAGAAGAAACTTCTGTAGGAGAAAAGCTGTTATGGTGGGCATAGGTTTTGATATTAACATTTAGAATAAAATAACTGATTGATTGTTAATCTCCTCCCAGTAAGGTTCACTTGGCATTTGCTGGCATTTTTATCTCTCCACTGTAGTGCAAAAATTGATACAGCAAAAATGGATACAACCTCCCGGTCACTTCCTCCCAACAAAGCTGGCCTCTCAAGCAGACTGCATGTTAGATCCATAATCTGGGTATCTCCTCAGCTTCCAAGGCATAGAGTCTCCAGAGCGAGTAGGAGCTTCTATGCCTTCAGTACTCTTTACTACCTCTTTTTCCTCTCTGAGCCGACTACGGAGATTGGGAAAAAGCTATTTAACAGATTCCCAAAGCATGCCAGAAGATGTTTGGTGGAAATGCAAGGCTGAGGTTTGTTCACTGAAAGAGTAGGAAAGAGGTTAGATCTGATTAGGTTTTCTTTTTTGGAACGAAAAAACAATTATTACCTAAATAATATTACCTAAGTATTTTTAGAATAGAAAAATTGAAATTCAAAAAGAAATTTACTTTTAGTGCTAACAGCAGTTAAGCATACCAACAGATACTGAAATGGGCTTTCAAAAAGCTGTTGTTGTTAGCTTACATTAATAGTCGCTCAATACACGGCACTAGGAAATCCCAGGAGTACGCAGTAAGATGATGCAGTCGGGTAGGCCATGTTGGTGAGAGACGCAAGATAATCCTTGAAGAAGCTACACACGCAGTAGCAACTAAAGAAGGGGCATAATTTAAAAACGCATGATCTAGAAAGAAGGAATAAGAAAAAGATTAGAGTTGGGCATTGTCTGTCAAAACAACAAAGGAGTCACTACCTGACATATGTAACTCACCTTGCAGTGATACTTCCAGAAAGTAATCAGCATATTTTGCCATATATAACTTAGTCTTCTCTAAGCAAACCACTGGCCAGCCATCATGAAGATCAGTCTCATGAACAGCAATAGAAAGATAATAGTCGATGAAATGAGCAGCAGTTGGGAGGCACAAATTCCACTGAAATGTTTCTAGCAACAACAACTCCATATGAAGCAAATTCTGTTTTGTTAGTACCAAATTCATGTTAGTCATACAAGCCAAGCTGTTCAACTGTTCAAGTTTTGGAACACAGTCTTCCTTTTCTTCAAATTTACCTTCAGGTGAACAGAAAGAGGAGGGGAAAAAAGGTTCAGCATGAGTGAACTATAAAACAGACTATATCTAATATCTGTGTTGGTCATATTTCAATTCTACTATGTCAAAAAAGCTTGAAACTTTCCTGCAGATGCAAAGCTCAAATGGAAGATGTCATCAGAGACAAAAAGGGGTATGTACTATAAAGGGCAAAATTTCAGCAGATAATGTCAAACACCATGTACAATATTGTGCAGTGCCATGTTTCCTGTTAGTCTTCCCATCCTGGCACACAGAAGCCAGTTGCCAAGAGCAGAAGTAAGCTGTACTAGGCCATCACTGGCACTGCATATGCAAGTTTTTGTCACTACATTATTGTGTAATGTGTCCACATCACCAATGAAATACCACTGTGATATGACTTAGCACATACAACATCACAGCATTTGGCTTTAATCACCCTCTTGCCTCCACACGCTCATTTTGTTTCTAAAACTCATTAGAGTACAGCTAGAGCTCTAGCCAACGTGGCTGCTTTTAATGCCTGTTATAGTAGGTATGGTTTTAGATTTGATAGCTGATAAGCTGCTCCAGCATTTCAAAAAAGTGGATTTCAGCAATGTGCATCTGAAAATCCACACTGCCATGTATAGTTCAACTTTAACACTGCTAGAGCTTCAGCTTTCCTTGGGCTTTAACTTGTCAGGCCTGTATGTTTTCAGCCTGAAGCAAAATTGTGTATGTAGAACACCCATTAATAAGAGAAACAAGTGTCACATTTCCATACAGTTTGCCATATGGTTGTGCTATTTCAATTTCATTGCAAATTCTTTCCATCTTACACTCTCTATTCTGTACTACACGATATGTTGTAAATGTACATTTTCAGAGAGTTTTGCAGGACTGAACATACTGAACATTTGCTTTTTTTCCAACAGTTGAGGAACCTATACAGGACTTAATCCAACACTAGTCCCAGTCTGTTAGTTTTTGTGTCCCATACTCCAGTAATTACAGAAATAAAATCTTCAGGAGTCACATAATAATTTCTCTTATTACTTCTATAACATTATCAGATGTATCACAGTGTGATTTGTACAACTTATTGTACCACTGATTAAACTGCTTTAAGCCACACAGGGCAAAAGTTTAAAATAGCATTCTGGTTTGTGCTTTCTGAACCAACTCATACACTGCTTCTCAGTAGAGTGAGTACTCCAGGCTTTCTAAGCTCTACTTGCAGCTTGTCATCAAAGATGGCAGAGGTGATTTAAAAAAAAAAAAAAAGAATTCTCTTCAGAACATGAATTTCATTTGAAAATCTGGCATTAGTTCAAAGCCAATCCATTTTCCTAAATGGATTACACTGGTTTCTGAGGCAAGGTTTTCATACTCAACACCTTGTCTTTTGCCAAGAGAAGATTGCTGTCTGGTGGCATCCAGTCAACACCAGAAGAATCTAAAATAACCCTTTCCTTGTTTAACTGTTCTGCTGAATAGCTGTAGTGGTAGGGACAGTGGATGCAATGAAAGAAAGCAGTATACCAAAACCAGACGACACCTCAGCGCTCTGGTTTTCTAGTGAAGAGAGCCTAGAGCTACAGCACAATCTATCTTACTTAAGAAAATGAAAATAGATTTAGAGAAACTTATCAGGAGAAACTGAACCAACAGTTCTGCTGCCAGGACCTGCTTCTCTGAATCTGTTGGTTTAAGAACAAGTGCCAGCAGTATCCCAGCAAACTACACTCACATCTCTTCACGGTCATCCAAAAGGGGTCCACAAATGTTGAAAGATGGAAATAAACCACAAGAATCTAGCCAAGGTCAATATATGCAGTACTGATAAAAATGAGTGTAATTAATTCTGTCTTCAGAGTACTGTGCATTCGTCAATGTATTTTACCAGTATTACATTTTGTATGTGACAATACAAGAAATACCTTCTACAAGAAATACAAGCCTTAGCTTACTTAAAGAACATTGCAATTTATGAAATCTGAAGTATTGCAGAACCACACAGCGCCATCAGCAAGGTGTAGTACAGTCTACACATACTTTATTTCTTACTTTATCACAAGAATGCACATTTCTCATTTCCAGCACTGGATACACCTATTTTGAGATGTCCTCAAAAAAAGTCTTTCTATTCCTACAATACAGCTCTAAAAGTTCACCTTAGAATAATTTGTTTCCAGGCATAAACATTGTGTTTTAATCAGTTTGTTTTTTCCACCATCAGTTTCATCAGGTGCCAACAGAAGTCAAAACAAGAGTCTAAAGAAAGGCCCTACCAATTGGGCCAAACTGATATACACTAATCTGCCTGTCTTTTATAACCACTTTGTTTCCCCTATCTGCTGTATCCCATCAAGACACACCTCGTATTTGGCAGCAGAACCTATTTTGCCCTAGTTAAAAGTTCGGTGCTACATACTTACTTGCTAACAGTAAACAGGAAAGAGCAACCACATGCAGCTGCTGTACAGATATGTCATAACGATCCATAAAGAGGTCCAACAGATACACAGCTAGATGTCGTGCAGCAGGACAGAGTCTGAACCGATTGCTCACAATGGCAATCAGATCTGCAAAGTATCTTCTCAGATGTAACTGGGGAGATTGGCTTTTGTAGATGGGCAGCTTCAGCTCCTAGATGGACAGCAGCATGCAATTTTATTAAAACCATAATTTAGTTTTAATTTGTATCAAATTAATAACTAGTATTCTCAAATTTATCACACCATTTTCAATGGATTTCTCCCCTCTTCCTTCTGTTCCCATTGTTTCAGCATCCCTTTTCACAAAACAAAATCTGTTGTATTACAGAAGTAGTAACAAATAATTCGGTTCTCCACAACATTAGTATAACAATTTAAAATTTAGCATCTTTCAATTGGGCAACCAGCTAGAGTGACTTCAGCTTTTAAAATTCCTGTTGTATTACCTCTATTGCAAAGGCTGTACCTCCCAGCAGGGAAACAGCAAGGGTATGTGAATACTCCTGAGCTGCTTCAATGCAAAGTCCAATAGCTTAACTCAACACCCCCAATCTGTGCTATCAGACTTTGTACTGAAGTGTTTGCATGTTTCAGTGCTGCCAGTTTTCCTGCAGGTGCCTCCAGGAGAAGGGCACTAACAGCTAGCTGAAGGTAGCAACCTCAGGAAGAGGAATGGGGTGTGCGTGTGTCAACATTTGCTGCATACATATGTTTAAACCCTGACTTAATCTGATGTGATTGATGTTGCACTGACACTGATTACAGTGTTCTCTCAAGCATTTAGTTGAGCGCACATAAACCTCACACAGTCTCAGATTTGGGGGAGGACCCCACAAAACAAAAGCCCTACCAACACGACAGATGAGAAAAATCTGTGGCACTATTCTATTTTGAATATAAAACTTGGACTGGTAGAAAGAACATTTCCCAGGCTCCTGCCTAATAGCTAGTATCTTCTCTCGTTTACAGAGCAGCAGTATTGTCTTGCTGTTATCATGCTTAAATTTATGAGTTAGATTGTGCAGCCCAGATTAAGCAGGATTTTGAGTACAATTAAATTTCCAGCAAGACAGTCTGATGACATCAAGTTGGAATGTAGTCACCCGAAATTTTCAAAGTTTTAAGGTCAATTCAAAGTTCTGAAAACATGCTATTGAAGTGGGAAAAAAAACCCAACAAACAAACCAACCAACCCCCCACCCATACCTACTAAGCTTTAGAATTCACCTTTCACAACATTAATTTAGTTTTAGTAATGATAACTTTGATAGCAAATAAATTATTCTGTCCTTCTCTTATGTTCCCCTCCACCCCTGCAAAAAAAAAGAAAGTTGCTTTAGCAGTCACACCTTCAAGAAAGATAATCCACTCATCACGTACTATAAGGCAGCAAATGCCCATTTTTAGCAGGTTCAGTCACTGCAAACCAGTTTTCAGCTCTTATGAAAGTAAGCTTTATTATTATTAATTATTATTTCAGCTTTATTATGAAAGTAGCCCCAAAGAGAAACTTTGGGTCAGTCGGAGCAACTTCAAAGCAGCATTGCCTAAACTCCCCACTATTCTCACTGCACCTAGTGGTTGTTTAGTTGGGTTTTTTCTTTTTTTTTTTTTTTTGTTTTGTTATAATACCATCAGACTGCTTTCCGCAGAGTTTAAACTTGGCCCCACTTACACATCCAAACAGAAGAACCAAGCACACCCTAACCGCTTTGCTTTTTTTTCACGTGAAGAGAGAGAAGAGTCTGGTCAGTCAGATAAACTGTCAAGACTGAGGGCAAACAGCCCGAGCACTGACCGTGGG
>NW_010110533.1:0-970 GCF_000699245.1 Pterocles gutturalis
AGCTGGTTGGGGTGGTTGGGTTGGGGTTGGTGGGCTGGTGGCCGGGGTTGTTGGACTGGGATCGTTGGGTTGCTGGGGCTGTTGGGGTTGGTGGGTTGGTGGCTGGTGGGTTGTTGGACTGGGATCGTTGGGTTGCTGGGGCTGTTGGGGTTGGTGGGTTGGTGGCTGGTGGGTTGTTGGACTGGGATCGTTGGGTTGCTGGGGCTGTTGGGGTTGGTGGGTTGGTGGCTGGTGGGTTGTTGGACTGGGATCGTTGGGTTGCTGGGGCTGTTGGGGTTGGTGGGTTGGTGGCTGGTGGGTTGTTGGACTGGGATCGTTGGGTTGCTGGGGCTGTTGGGGTTGGTGGGTTGGTGGTTGGTGGGTTGTTGGACTGGGATTGCTGGGTTGGTGGGTTGGGGTTGTTGGATCTGGCTTGCTGGGCTGGGGTTGTGCTGGGGCAGTTGTGGTTGGCGTTGGAGGGTTGGGGTTGATGGGTTTGGGGTACCGAAGTTGTTGGGGTTGGTGAGTTGGGGTTGCCGGGTTGGGGTTATCAGACTGAGGTAGGGTTTGGTGAGTTTGGGGGTCAGTGGGTGGAGTTCTTGGGTTGGGGTACTCAGGTTGTTGGGGTTGATGGGTTGGTTACTGGGTTTGGGGTTGTTGGGGCTGGAAGGTTGGGGGTGTTGGGTTTGGGGTACTTGATTGTTGGGTTGGGGCTACCGGGCTGAGGTAGTCGCATGTTTGGGGTTGGTAAATTTGGGGGTTGTTGGATTTGGGGTTGTTGGATTTGGGGTACACACATTGTTGGGGTTGGTGGGTTGGGTGTTGGAAAAAAATCAGGTTGGTGGGTTGGTGTTGGTGGCTGGGCTGGGGGGGGCTGTCAGGGGTGTGCTTTGGGGATTTATCTCATCAGGAGTAGTTCCATTCAGATTTGGGGGCTGGGGGCCTCCCATCGTGGGGAGGTCGGGGGGTGGATGGTGGGACAGACGGACAG
>NW_010110534.1:0-33946 GCF_000699245.1 Pterocles gutturalis
GCTCCATTATACACTCTCTATTATTAAATGAAATCCTGGAGGTAATGTTGCCTTCCTATTTCCCTCTGAAGGCTACCGAGCCAAAGGAAAATGTTGTGTAACAGATCAAGCATATTTCTCATGAAAGTATATGTAAGATAAGGTTTGAAAGGTTGCATTCATTTTTATATACTGGTTGAAAGAGATTAAACCCCCCAAATTTGAACCCTTTGGAAAACCTATTCCAAGGTACTGTGTGTTAAAAACCACTTTAGATGTAAAGTGTTTACAGGAATGTTCAGCAGTTTTATCAAAACAAATAGTTATTTGAACCTGTCATGCTGATCCTCCTTAACTGTTCTAATATTTTTCTTTTTTCCTGTTCTCTTTTTCTGAGAAAAGTTTTTCTGGTGTCATTACAGTCTCTCGCAGCTTCCAGATCAAAAGTGCCATTCAGGAAGGGTGGATGGGATGAAACAAGAAATCCTTTCCCTGTGGCACAAAATGATATGATCTTAGCCTGTATTTTTCTCCCACTTGGGAGGAAATCTTTTCTCTTGAGTAGCTATTTTACCCCTTGACATGTACCACAGACATGAGAGACTCTACTGCAAGGCGCAGTGGTTTGTAGTGATGACAGATGATGAAGTGATCTGACAAAAATAAATATTAAGACAATGAAGTACTGTGATTTTCTGGTTTTCCCAGTTGTCCAGAAGTAAGAGAATTAAAAATCCATGGGGCTTCTGGAAAGCTTCCCTAGACACTTCATCTGCAGAGGGGAAAAGATACGGAGAATGAAAGAAATATAACACTGGGGAAAGAAATTATTTATCTGGAATTAGTAACCACTTACACTCTGGATAAGGAAGTGACAAAATCTTCCTGGGAGTGTTTGTGATATTATCCTGCCTGGAAGCTATCCAGAGAAACACCATTTTCTACTAAAACTGTCATGTGATGAGATTATCTACCAATAAACTCATCTTGGGATGGGATTACATTTTGCTATTTGACTGGTGGTAAGAGCTGCAATGCAGTACATTAGCGGGGAGGGGGACAGGTGGGGCGGCACTAGCTTCCTCAAACCACTTATTGTGTAACCAAATAGTGCCTTAGAAGAAAAGAAGCATTTAATTAGCAAGTTTTTGTTTTGGTTTGGTTTTGGGTTGGTTTGGTTTGGTTTGGGGGGGTGGGGAGGTGTTTTGGTTTTTTGTTTGTTTTTGCCTTTTTTTTTTTTCTAGAAAAGGACTGCAGTATGTGCCTTAAAAGAAGAGAAGCCATTAAATTAGCGAGTTTTTGTTTTGGTTTGGTTTGGGGGGGGCGGGGTTTTGGTTTTTTGTTTGTTTTTGCTTTTTTTTTTTCTAGAAAAGGACTGCAGTAATGCAATAAAAAATGGCTGCTTTTGACAGCAGAAATACTGGTCTTCACATTTCTGAAAAGTTTCTTTAAGCATTATTATTGCTGAAACTTCTTAAGGCTAAAACAGAGCAACCATCAGTACAGCCTAACTACACACATTTTGTTAAGCATTATTATTGGTGAAACTTCTTAAGGCTAAAACAGAGCCACCATCAGTACAGCCTAACTACACACATTTAAGTGGGCTATGCCAGCTCTACAACCTGGTGGCTTTTCTGATTACTTTTTCAGTTTGTTCATGATAGCAACAATTTTATACTGAACATTTATTCTATGTTTATTTTTCATTAAGACAATTTTCTGGGAGCACTGACCCCAGCAGAGCACTCCAGAGGTCTGCACTGAGCTGGGCTACGCAGGCTCCAAGGGCACTGCCTCTGCTCCCCTTGGATTTCCACCTGTAATTCCTCATAGAAATACTGCTTACTCCTGATCTTTGGACACATGGAAAAATCTACTTTGATGCACCAATTTATGGTTTTCTCAGAAGCACACTGATTTTTTTTTTTATGCATTTTGCATCCACAGTGAAAGTAAAATCTAGCATTACGGTTTAAAGAAGTGCAAGAGATCATGTAACTCAGTAACTTTAGACACGCGCCGCTGTCTCATGACCATTTTGTGGCTGATTTATGAGTTCAGGCATGACTTTGAACCTGGCATGAAGGGCTGATTTAACTCTACAGCTCCTGATTGCTATACTGGCCCAGGAGTTCTTCTGCTATCTTCACCTTCCTTATCTGGAGTCCCTGAGCGACAAAGAGCTGTAGGACATATTAGATGTAAGCCTGTTCCTGACTAAGGAGAACTTTTCCAGCCAAGCCAGATGCTGTATGAGAGACCCCTTGTTTTCTCGATGTTCTTCAATAGATTGCTGAAATTTCAAGTTACATTCAAAAAAAAAAAAAAAAAAAGAAAAGAAAAAAAGTGGAGGTGATCATAATATGAAGGGAAGGATTCTGCAACAGAAATTCAAAACTCCTACTGGAAATTTAAGATATTTCTTTGTTCAGCTCAAATACAGATTTATAGAACATAGGTGCTGTGATCTGCAAAGCAATTCTGGGAATATAGAAAAAGCATTACTGAAGCACTGGGTCGTAGCAATAATTTTTTCCTCATAGATTAGGGTGTTAAGGGTGTTAAATCCCCAGAAAAGTGAATCATCCTTCTTGCAAATTAAAAAGTCATGATAATAAAGATCTTTTCCTCCCCATGAATGAGACATTTCTCCTTCTTAGAGAGGGAACAGAGACTATCTCCTGTTTTTGTAATCTGCTGTGAGACTGCATTGGTTAGCTGGAGAAGCTTGAACCTTGACTGACCACTTCACATGAATGTTTTCTCAGACTCATCAATTCAAAGTGACAGCTTCAGAACAACATGATGGGTCATAGACAAAGGTAGGAAAAGAGCAAAGGATATTTTGGGAAAGTTTCACGCAGTTCTCAACTACATTGTCAGAAAGTTTGACTCTGGATAATAGCAAGCCTTAAAGTTTCCAAAGCAGCAACATCTCCTTTCTTTCAAGGATGCTGTAGAAGTGAAGACAGAACATTAGGCAGACAGATTTGTTTTATGTATTTCCATTTGTATTTTCAGACACATTCAGGCATCCAAAGGTAACATCAGAGTCATTTAAAGAGTGGTGTTGCAGCAGCTGAAAATGTCAACAGTCAAAAACCAAGTCTCACTTAAAAGCTCATATTTTGGATGCTGGAGGGTTGTAACTGAAATGCTGACATTGTTGCTACACACTGTCTCAGCATGCACAAAGATGCATTGATGTGTCTGTCCCTTTAGGAGAGCTGAGCTGTTAACTGCTCCCCTGCAGCTCCTATGGTAGTTTGCTCACGAAATGGGACCCCATATGGAGGATATTTGGCAAGGATCACCTGTAACCGATACCTCCGCTGGAGTCTGGCAAAGGTCATCCAGATGTTTGGGTCCCTTCTCTGTGGGTGTCATCTTTACACTTTATTGCCTAAGACTCTCTTTAGCAGCAGATGTAAGAGCTCCAGGTGCAGGATGAAAGCTAAAATCAATCCCCTAATGGCATCTGGCTCCTGCCCTTCCCCCTGGAAGAAGGAGCCAGCACCTGCCATAGAAGATGAGCAAGCTTTTAGGACTCCCTCATTTCCTACTATAACCAGTTTGTCCAGCCTGCACAGGGTGGACATTTCTGGCGCTCCTTTTGTACTTCTGCAACTGGGAAAGCTACTGCTGCACAATACAGGATCACAGTTTGGAAAGAAACCTGCAGGGTCATCAAGTCCATTTTCAGCTGGGAAGCAGCAGTACTAGAATGTCCCTTCATAAATGTGCTGAGATCCACCTTACAACCAGAGATATTTTTGCTGCCATCACTGATCCCAGCAGAAGGCAGTCCCACCTGCAACCAGTATCACCAGTGCCAGATGCCCAGGAACTGACACTACAGAACAACACAAGAGATTGCTTCAGGATACTCCTCAGGCAGTGCAAATATAGCAAAAGTTGCAGATTTTCAGAAAGCTGGAGCTTGAGTCTTATTAAAAAAATGGTGAAAGAACAAGTACTACTTTGATGGAGTTTTTCACCAAATATACTAGGCAACTGTTATGCAGTCATGGAGGAGATAAGAAGCTTCATGTAAGACACAATATTTTAAACCTGGAAATTTTTGCTCAGCTAGATTGGAAGTTTAAATAAAAGACAAAGAAAGCACTATATAGAATGGAAAATCTAATTAAAGACGTTCAAAGTGAATTAATCTACTCTGCACGGGTGAGCTGAATATCATAATTACATGCAAAAGATAAAGCTCTTGCTCTCAGCAAGTTCATCTTTATATCATGGAAAGAACCAAAAGTGGTTGTGCCCATTCTAACCTTTCTGCTTTCCAGGGGGTATGAAAGCAAAGCCTCAATGGCCAGTGGTCAGAAGATCTTAAGTGTGTGCATACCAGCAACAGAATATATAAGGATGAGCATTTCTACAAGAAAGGACAGTTATTTCACAGAGCTATTTCATGCATCTGTGACAGAGAATAAAAGATCTGTGAGAAAGCAAATTTTCACCATGGGAAGGAGAAGGGCTGGCAGATCTGACGGGTGACCCACGGAGGGCTCATGCCTTCTCGGAAGGGCAGGTGGGGGCCCAGGGCAGTACCCTGACACACTGCAAAGGATGGGTGTCTATATGTGACAACTGAATTGAGCCTGCAAGTTTTTATCCCAGAAGCAAGGAACGCTATCACAGGCACTTCAAGACAGTAACCTCCCTGTCCAAGTGTGTAGAGAAGAGACTTGTTTCACTCTGCCTACATAAAATGCAAAACATCAGACACTCCTAGTGCATACCCAGCCATTGTCATCACTAGGCTTCAGAGCAAATTAGGAACAATTGAAATAAGTATCATTACCACTATTTCATGTGAGAGCCCTATGGAATTTAAACACAAAGCAATTTGTCTAAAATCACTCAGCAGACCAGCAGCAGAGCCTGGACAAGAAGATGTGGCTCCTGTGGCTCTATCCATTAGGTTGTGCTGTATCACAAAACAGTCTGTGCATACAACCCATTTATCCATGTTTTACATTTGCTGCTGAAAATGGTTGTAAAAGTGGCTTACTTCTGTGTTTATAGATCAAATATTGCCATCACCTTTGAACCTCTCAGTCTCTGCTATGCTCTCACCACCTTTCTGGAGAGACCAGGATGTACGGAGTCACAGCAATCTGATCACCACTGTGTTTCATGGTTAGGTTCAGTCTGACTCATGATGTTTAGCATGTAGAAATGAGGTGAAGAACCAGAATGAGAGGCACCAGTGTCCTTCTTGAATGTCTCCATGGAAGGTGAGTAGAGGACTGTAAATTAAGATTCCTCTGTGACTCCAGCTTTATGCAATAACTTCAGCTGAGTAACAGAAGGTGCTGTAACTTCATTTTTTCCCAGCAGGGTATAGTGAAGTCCCAGGCAGTTCAGGAAGGCCAGTGCTCTCTTGTCTGCATGAAAAGTCCTTCCTGGACCACGATTTTTTATTTCTGGAACTGAACTTTGCTCTGGATTACAATTTTGATTAAATTATCTTTAATTCACCCCAATAGTCCAATCACCTCCCAGAGGACTACATTAGTGATGAACCAGAAACTCAAATTAAAACCAGAAGCTGCCATAAATATCTTTAGGCTAAATTAGTACACCAAATATGATTCATCTACTCTTGAGGAAAGTCATTCCTCTGATAGGCAAGGCTGAAAAACCCAGAAAAGCATAGAGGTTAACCTGAGCCTTTAAGCTGATGATTTCAATAGGAACAAGCAACATTTGCCCATTAGTTTCATTTCTGGTGGTCGCACTTACCACTTGTAGCAGAGCCAGGTACCCAGCACCAACATTATCAAAGTTAACTTTAACTTTTGTCCAGTAAAACGTGCCTGACACGTTATAGAGTATACAGTCACTCATGTTGTTAATAATCTTAGAGTCTAAAGGCATATCTCCTTCTGTCTTATTAATGCACTTCCCAAATTTTCCAGCGAACAGGTTCACTCCCATGATGCTAAAGATGAGCCAGAAGATGAGGCAGACGAGCAGAACATTCATGATGGAAGGGATGGCTCCCACGAGGGCATTGACCACCACCTTGGGTGAAACAGGAGAGAAAAACCAGAATTATTGTTGGCACTCACACAGACACTTTGCTAACAAGCTGTTGTGTGTCCTTGATTAACTAGGCTGAACTTTGACATGGTGACCGGTGGATAACTACAGACACTACCTAAAGAGCCAGACCACCATTAGAGACTTCACACATGATTATTTTTTTTCCTTTTGTCATTGAAGAACTCATCTGTTGGCATCCCACCCATGGGATGATGTTTTTTCAAGAGGAACCTTTTAATTCAGGACCAATTTGCGAAATCATCATGACCTCCCAGATCCTAGTGGATAATACACTCCAGTCAAACCATCTCTAATAATCATATGATCAACTGGAAATGGCTGCGGTACATCACAGTGTCCCAGACCAAAAAAATTTCTGAAATCTTTTACTGAACTCAGGCCTCCATAGTCCTTAGGATGTGAACACTAGCTGCAGTAAATTTTGGTTATTTAACTTAGTAACTGATTGAGACATACTGTACTAAGCCAGCTTCCCCTGTCTGATCAGTATGCATGATTAAAACAGTGAAACCTTTCTAATTTAACAAAAATTATTTTTTCCTGTGACATGCTGTAAAGTTCCTACACACCAACCCAGGCAGGGCTGTAAACCCCTGTGTAAAGCCACACATTTTGTTCCTATGCCAGCAAGGTTTCTCCATGTTCACAGCTTTTGGAGATGCTGACATTGCATGGTCCAGGCAGAGCTGCAAAAAACAACCCCACTCCATGAATTTGTCTCCATCTCCGTCTCATGCTTTGGAGATTAAAATCTGGCAAGCAGACACTAAGCTCTTCCTCTTCTCCATCTACATTTCTGAAACTGAGACAAGGTGAGATCGATCCATAAAAATTAAACTTTATTCAATTGCTACGCTGATTATGGAAAATGCCAGCTCTTATTCTCTCTCCTATTAGTGTCCAGTTTTCTGACAAGCTAATAATGTAACATTCGTCTCCCCATCATTTTTGCACTGCTGAGGAAGAAAAATACCAGGAAGAGTGAAATGGTTTTTGTGCCTGTACAGCAAGAGCTTCATCTACAATATACAATAAAAAATTATGTAGATCTTTCAAAACCCAGATTTATATTTTGTGCACTTATGATTGAATCTAATTTTCACACAGAAAAAGCTCCTTGACCATTTTTTTTTTCTGTATAAGCCCACTTCTGATGACTTTTCAATTTTTTTGTTTTTTACTAATTTTATCTTTTAGTTCGGGATGTTAATCAATTTCTAACTTCATTGTTTTAAGATCAAATTTACTGCATTAACCAAAACACCAAATAATTTCCAAAGCAAGGGCTTATTTGGATATAACCTCAGCCCTTGTCAAAGTAGCTTTCATTTGCTGCTGTGTGGGAGAATATTTTTGCTCAGTTTTAATCCATGCAGCACAAAGCCACTGCAAGCCCTCTGACAGGACACAGACATCCAGGTTTCCGCAGTGAAAGCGATGGCCGTGCCTGCATCCTGCTTTTTTCCTTCTGCTGAATTATGTTCGATAGCTTGTAGATAACAAAACATGACACGAGGCTGGAGCAGATCCTGTAACACCTCTCTGAGTGAATTATTAACAGAGGGTTTCATTCTTCTCTCACTGCTTCTGCTCTTACACCAGGGTGATGCTGTTTGCTCTGCTGGAAGCACTCCTGATTTGTACTGGGACAAGTCAGCGGGCTTAAAGACCTGAATACATAAAGGCAAGCTATTATCATAATTTCATGTTAAAAGTTCAGCTGCAAACCTTGCCATGGAAAGGGCTGAATTTCTCTTGCATCGAGGAACAGCAACACGTACAGCCATGTATAAGAAAAGGTTTCATGCCTCTTGATTTCCACCAACACCTTTATAGGTGAAACCACCTTCCAGGGGACTTCTTTAGGGATAAACTGGAAACCGAGCCACCCTCTGCCCTAATCCACAGCGGTGCTAATCTATAGTTTGTGGTCCAACTAGAGATTTCGTGGCTCTCCTGATCTTACAGGCCACCATTTTAGACCAAGCTGATTCAGATTTTAAATCCAGAAATAGACTTGCTCGATGTGTTAACCCTCCCTTTGCCACAGCAGAGCCCACCAGACTTTCTGCAATAATTTTAGGCCCAGGCTTTAACTCCTACCCAAGCCTGGGCACAGCTTTTGTGAAGACCTCTAATTTATAGTGTCATGATTTCAAACCACAAACAAAAATTTTATTAATAGATAATCTATTCCTGGTGTCATTTGCCTTCACTCTTAGAAACAGGTGCTGGTTTTTCAGGTTGAATTTGCTGAACTTGAGGCTCTAGTCATCTGCTGTTAGACATCTTCTCTATCATCCACTCTTCACTGCAGGTGAGTTTCCACTGAAAGTTGCTTTGGGTAATTAAAAAAAACCAGAGCTGCTTTCTAACTGTCACCATTCCTTCAGATTTCTAATCACGCTGCAGAGACTTTCCCATCTTTAACCCCCATTTCCAGCAGTGTGGTGGAATTCCTGTATTGAAGCATCACCCTCTCCCTCTGCTTGCTGGGTTATTTCCCTGCATGTTGAGGGACTGTATTAGTCATCTCATTTATCGGACCTGCCCCAAACCTTGTGCCCTGTTGAACAGTCATCTCAATCCCTAAGTCCTTCTCAGCTGCTGTTTTCCAAGAAACGTCCCCCGGCGTGACCTACCTTCCTCTTCCTGAGGTGCACGATGTATGTGGCTTTATTAGAATGCACGTTGTACCATTGATCTGTTTTTCACTGTGAGACAGATCAGTCAGCATAATTCCCTTATCCGTAACATCACTTACTACTCCCCTCACTTTGTGTGCTGTCAGCAAAGATTTTATACTTTCTTCCAGATGATGTTAAAATCCAGAATAAGGACAGTCCTTATTCTGAAGGATCCCTCACCTGAGACACTCATCACAGAATTTACAGTGTCATCACTGTTTACAATTACTCCTCGAGATCCATCACGGGTTTTAAATTAGTTTAAAATATGTTTACTTGGCTTGGTACAAAGCTTGTGTTTTCATCACACTGTCCCATGGTATCAGATTCCTCTCTGAAACCTGAGGATATTCTATCAGTGCAGTTACCGTCATCAGCATGATTTGTAATCAAATCAAAGGACCATATCAGTTTTACAAGAACTATTCCCATGAAATCATGCTAACTAGCATTAATTATGCTATTTCTTTTCCTTGTAGCAGTCTCACCATGACTTTGCGTAGTATCATTTTCACATTAAATGCTCTATCATCATCCCACTCATCCTTTTCAAATACTGCAATAACCTCCCTTGCTGGGAGGAAACTTGCAGGGAAGCGGCACCTCTGAAATAATTCCCTGATGGACAACAAATGAGGAGACATGGGAGACTTATGATTTGGGACAGGCAGACTGAATTTAATTTACGCTGGGCTCTAATGCAGCCTGGAAGGTGGTGGGTGACACAGGGCGGTCACACGTGCATGGCACCCCCAGGGTCTGCAGTAACTATCAGGTGGGATACTGGTCTTACTGGGGTCTTTTCTGGGGACAGAGGGGTAAGATGGCACCAGTTGAGCCTTTTTCTGCAGACCTCTCATGGGATGGCAGCTGCTAAGACTTGGGCCAGACTCAGGTCCCAGTCTGTTTGAAGATGGGGAAAGGGCTGAAGTCTGATGGCAACAAGTCCTCTTGGCCATCCAATTGCTACTCTGTGCCTTTGCCTCAGGACCAATTCTTTCCAAAATTTAGGCACAGTGTCAATGAAGTACTTCTCTCACTGCAGCACAAACAAGAACTTTCTTGTTCCTATTCTAGCCATGCAGAAATCTTTCAGTTATTCAAGAAAAAGGCATTATAATAGAGCAAACTATTATTATTTTCTCACTGTCAGTGTTTTCTTCTCAACATTATTATTATTTAATCCATCACTGTGCTGGCAATTTTCCTGTGCATTCTGGAGCATATGAACTCCTAATAATGAAAGGTCTAACTGTCCCTAGTCATGTTAAGTGTGGTTAGAAAAACCAAAAATAAAATGATTTGATTTTCCAGTAGCACGTATTCTCAATTACACTTTATCATAGTTTATAAACTAATTCACTACCTCCAATAGCTCAGAAAGTCTGAATATATTTCAGCTGTAGGAATGGTACGGGGAAGAAAAAGGATGTTGAGTCAGGGACCAGAATGGTCTACAGCTGTGAGCATGTTGGGAAGAAAACTTGCTGGACTGATCTGTGTGTCTATGCCAGGTGGGATCTCCACCAACCCAACCTCTTGCTATTCTCAGAAAGGCTTTTGATAGAAATATGAACTTTTTCATGTTATTTCTTTCCTATTTCAGTCTCATGTTTCCAACGCTTTGGGCTAGTCTGCCCACTGCTTTTCAGGTTTGAATCCAATTAAGTTAAACTGATGCAAAGTCACGAGTGAACGTTCTTATGCCAGCTTAGAATATGTTAAAGGGGTTTTGCTTGAACTTGCAAATCCACCAGCAGAAGCTAAGCCTTCATAAGGCAGATTTAAATTGATTTGAGAGAGTTTCTGCACAAATCACCCTGATAGAACAACTTTTGCTGATATCAACATTTGCTCAATTTGCATATGTTTAATAAAGACTTGGAGTGAGGTCGTCAGACAACGCAGAAGTGAGAGTTTTAATTAACATCAATAGTGCAACACCCCTTTGTGCCAGCTGAGGATCTGCAGTTTTCTTTTGTTTTATTTTGTGAATAACCTGTAAAATATTGACTGTGTTTGCTGAAAAGAGAGTGGTAAATAAAACAACACATGTTTGGGCACCCAGACTAGTAGAACCTTCTGAATTGTTTTGTCTTAGTACAAACACAGAGGAGAGTGGTCTGCAACTAGATCTGTCTGATCTTCATCCACAAAGATAACATGATTTAGACAATCACAAGGTCTGTGAGACAGAGGCATAGATCCTCAATTCTGGTCCTCCACAGAACAGGCAAAGTATGGGTACAGGGTTTTCATAAATGACTCTCTCACCATATTTCCTGGGTTATCTCGGTCTTTAGGCTCTCTAGCCTTCAGTCTGTCTTACTGCAAGGGTATTGCAATGAGAACAGTTAATTGCTAGGAGCACTGTGTGCACGAACGACACATTTTAGTCACTGATGATTCAGACCAAAATTTTGTCTACAGGAAAGCTTTACCCTGAATATACCCCAGTATGAAAGCTGTAGCATTTTCTGTGCCTCAGTAGAGAGATTTGGGATCATCGGACAATGTAGGTTGTTTCACGTGTTATTTTGTCACAGACTTGCTTTATCTTACCATGCAATCTGCAAGATTAGCAGCAGCCTCAGCTGACACAGAACACAGTTGTCATCATCTGCAAGTCATGCATGGTGCAAGGAGTTAAACAAAGTGTTTATCTAGATGGTAATTGATTAGTGTAGTGGGTAGGCTTAGCAAATAAACAGGTCTGCCATGCGGCTATAGCCACACTGGCAAAGGAACGCAGAAGGGATAAAGATGGATGCAAAAGATGAAGCAACAAACACAAGCTACATGGTTTTAATGTTAATCCTGACATTCCACATCACTGAAACTGCAGTTTGCTCAAAGGAAAGATTTTGTATATTCATTCATTTGCTTTCCCTTGGCTTTAGCATTTCTAATTTTTGCTTTAATTATTAGTGAAAAAGTCCTCAAGAACTTTCCCAGTCAGTCTAATTTTAATACATGTCAAAAGCAGGGAGCAAACTTGTACTTGGTTATTCCCGATACAGCTTATAATTGAGAGGTAATTGTTAGCCAGATGCTTCCTTGGCCAAAAAAAGCTGGTTTTTTTAAAGTGCAATATGACAAGATAGGCAGCAGGATTAGTTTATCATTAAATCCACTAGAGGCTAAAGCTGTAATGATACAATTGTAGTCAAGACAAAAGAGGGATTTCCGCTTTTGTTGTTTTCATGCAGCATTATCACTCATTTCCTTTGGCAGAAAAAATGAAGACATAACTACGTGCAACAGTTCCTTGTTACGTGCTAGATGCCACACAGTTGAGCTTTGCTCAGTGCTTTATACCCTCTTACCCTCATGCCTTCAAATCGTGACAATGCTCTTAACGGTCGCAGAGCTCGGAGAGTCCTGAGGGATTTGATGGGACCCATCTCAGAGTATCCAAGTGTATAGGCAACGAGGCTTATTAAAGAGACCTGAATGGAGACACAAAGCAAAAATCCAATGTTAGTACAGTCCTGCCATTTTCCTTCTCTTCTGACCTTTCTTCCTGAAAAGAAAAAGCTGGTTATTGGAACAGTGGGGAAAAAAAAAAAGTCTTAAATGGAAGCCATTAAATTAGACCCACAGAGAAAAAAGGAGATTTTTACATCAACAGATATACAGAATTCTTACCAACTCACAAAAACTTTGTTTCTAATTTAATGCAAAATTTATAGAAATACAGACTTTCTAAGTTGTTGGTTTTCTTTTAATTAAGCATACAGAAATCCTCTTAATGTCAGCCTGCACAAAGTGGATGAAAAAGGAGATCAACATGACAAAACCACTGCTCTGTGATGCCTGTGCTGTAGGTTTCCTGTGCACTCCTCAAGGTGTGTGTATCTTCCACTATTGAAAACATGATGAGTCATGTACGTGTTATAATTTAGGGCTTTCTGGAGGAAAGCACCTGTAAGATCTAACCATTTCCAGCAGAGAGAAAAGGTTTTAGCAGTACCATTCAACTTCTGATCTTAAACTCACTGATCAGAAACAAGTCTTCTAGCTTGACCCCACCTGCAGTGCTTGCATCCAGCTCTGGAGTCCTCAGCACAGGAAGGACATGGACCTGTTGGAGCAGGTCCAATGGAGGCCACAAAGATGATCAGAGGGCTGGAGAACCTCCTGTACAAGGACAGGCTGAGAGAGTTGGGGTTGTTCAGCCTGGAGAAGGCTCCAGGGAGATCTTAGAGCAGCCTCCCAGTGCTGAAAGGGGGCTACAGGAGAGATAGGGAGGGACTCCTGATCAGGGGGTGGAGTGATAGGACAAGGGGCAATGGGTTTAAGCTGAAACAGGGCAGATTTAGATTAGATATTAAGAAGAAATTCTTTACTGTGAGGGTGGTGAGGCAGTGGCCCAGGTTGCCCAGAGAAGCTGTGGATGCCCCATCCCTGGAGGGGTTCAAGGCCAGGCTGGATGAGGCTTTGAGCAACCTGGGCTAGTGGGAGGTGTCCCTGCCCATGGCAGGGGGTTGAAACTAGATGATCTTTAAGGTCCCTTATAACCTAAACCATTCTGTGATTCTGCTATGCTATGATTGCTGATAGACATGACTTCTACCATAGACTCCAAAAGAACAATGTGCATGACTCTCTGATTCTGCAATTTTTCACTTTTTCTGGATTCTCCACAGCCTCTAAGGGAGAAAGAAACTTGACAGGTGCTCAACATTGAGGTTTATACCTCTCAAAGACTATTTATTTGAAATAAACTATCTATTTCCAAATCTGGAGAAAGTATGGAGGGGTTCCAATGCTCTTGACGTTCTCAGAACTTTTGTAGTGCCCAGCTGGTCAGAAATGTGGATGCTGTCAGGCAAAGGACTGGAGTTTGGATGAACTGACTGACAGTGGAGATTATGAGTCAGATTAACAAACACATGGAGCAACTGGGTTTTGCATGCTCAGATCAGTGTTGACAGCCTGAATTCTGGCTGAACAAGGAGTGAGAAACAAACAGCTCTCCAACAGCATAGGTATCATGCTGTATTGCATGCTGTTGTATCATGTGTATTAAAAAAAGAACTAAAATTAATCCCCACATATTTTAAAATATTATTTTCTTAGAAGAGAGACATCCATGCATAGGGCTCATCACAGTTCCCTTAGTCCCATCTTACTTTACCTGTTTTCACAGCCCTGGTTATCATGGAATCAGATTGTGGGGGTGCAGAGCTTACCTGGAAGGAGTGTGCTTTATTGTCATTTTAAAGATGGAAGAGAAGCCTAAAAACAGGGATTCTTCTACACTATATGAAATATAGGTGCTTAATGTAAAAGGAAACTCTAAGCTCCCTAATGAAGATACCCAGCTCTGGTGGGAAATTTTCCCATGCACTTTAGGGTAGGATGAGTTTTCCTCTGAACCCCACTGCTGGCTGACCAGCCCAGCGTCACCCATGAGGTTTGTGATAAAGCAGGACAAGACGAGCCTGGTCCCCCAAAGTCACAAGCATAGGTCCTCTATGGAGCAACCTTTCTCCTGAACATGCGTTCATCTATGTCCAAGCGCTGTCTGCACAGCTAAGCATCTTTGTAAAACTTGCTCAATTTGTTAAATTATTTACTTATTGATGGCTTTATTGTGGCATGTGGGTGACAGCAAGCCTAAGGGCAGGAAGTCTCAGATACACCAAGCCTGGGCTGGATATCTGCTGGGACAAGACAGCCCAGCTCTGCAGACTACGAAGTGGCACAGGGGCTGACTGTCACACTTCAACATGTCACTTTTTAACAAGGTGTGACACAAACACACCTCTCACGTACAGATCCAGTGGCTGATGTGGAAGGAAGGTCTCAAACACTTGTGCATTTTAGTGAGGAGTGTGCTACAAAAGGCAGGCAGACTGCATTTAGGTCTGATGTCTTAGGACCCTTGGACATTGGGAAGGTAAAAATCACCAGCAAAGCCTTTGCTTCCAACTCTAAGAAAGCAGATCTGAACCCGTGACATGATCATGCCTAAGAAGTTATTCGAGAGTAATGCTATAGCTTTGACATATACTCACTAGTAACGCTTCTTTCACCCAAACCCCTCTCGGTCAACGCTCACAGTTAAAGAAGAAAATCTGGATTTGGCTTCAAAACCATCTTAAACTCACCAACTCTTCCCAGCTGAGGCAGCACCCATTTTCTGTCTTCCCTATTTCTTACCAGCCTTGATTACATCCTGTACTCTGAAGTTGCATTAACACACACTCCAAAGCCTTCTCCTTTCATTCACCCTCCCCATTGACTTTATATTGCTTAAATAAGGAGAACAGGCTGAACGATTGGTCTAATAGCAGTAAGCAAACGCATAGCATACTTATATACTAAAGCCATTCAACTAAGGCATCCTAAAACTGTAATATAATTGGCATTATTGAGATGTCATGAGAGGAGTGAGACTGTGGCACATATTTCTATGGTTGGTAGAAAATTCAGCATGGAAAACACCCTTAGCCCCACAAAGCCTTGGAGCTCCCTATCCAGAAAGGCTGGAGATGCAAGAAAAATAGCTCAATGATAGCGTGCTTGGTGACAGAAACCAGGATCCATACACTCGCACACCAAGGGGAACTCATTCATTTGTAAAATGAACGTGCAGATTTAAAAGAAAATTAATCAAATACAGAGCACCCAACACCCTTCCTTGCTAGCTTCACCCACAACATCTGAAAGTCAGATCTTCTCAAGGTCTTCAAACTGCCTTGGTTCCTGTGTCTGCTTCTTCCCTCATGTTCTATAACTGCCCGTCCTCTCAAAGCAGAAGATATTCTGCCCAAGTCCTGTGAGACTAGACTTCATATCTGAGGCCATTACCATTTTCCTTATAGTGCCATAAATGTCACCCTGAAACACACCGCAGGTGCTGTTGTCCTCCTGACACAGATTTACACAGCATTAGATACCTCTTCAGAGGATTAGGTCGTGAAGCTGCGTGATATTTGGCGATGATTTACAAGGACGGAGTCAGAATTGAGTTTGAGACAACTCGTTTAAGTGCTTGGCTGTTGGTTTTGAAGGTATCCCCATCAAATTTTATTTATAGGAGAATTACTAATGCAGAGACTTGGCCATTTGGACTTGATTAAAAGTGACCCGGAAGGCTATTTTTAGGAAAAAAATCAAGCAGTTTTCAAAATTGGTGCTGACTGTCCCACATAATCACAGCAAAAGGTGAAGTCAGCTGTTTCTGTTGCTTTTTTTTTTTTTTTCCTGTTACAAGGCTGTGCAGCCCAGAGATGCTCTAAAGTTCTGCTTTGTGCTCTGCTTGGTATCAGAAACTTGCTGGCACCCAAAAAACACCTCCAGGGTCAACATAACCTCCAGATTCACGATATGGCACACATTTCTAATATTTTGTCTTTTCAAATAGTTTTGTAGGTTTTTCAGGAAAAAAAAACCAAAAAACAAAAAACAAAAAACTTCTGAAGACCAAGCAGCACTGGAACATTGTGGAGAGCAGGTGAATCCTAAGGAGTCCCTATTGCCCAGAACCTGCAAGATCTTACTAAATCTTTCACAAATTTCTGTCTAAACCTTCCTTCTCTTGACTTAATCAAGAAACAATATCCTCCATGTTAGCTCTAGACTGTTCCTTATCTCCTCAACTTGCTGTCTGTTTGGCTCCTCTGAAGTCCCCAGGATGATGCCCTTACTGGAATTTGCTATCTAGCGTGAGCCCCAGTGTACAACCTGGCCAGCAACAGGGGTCCCTAAGGTAGGGAGTGGCCCTCAGAATTCAGTACACACAATCCTACCGCCACAGATGTTAGCAGCAAAAGTCTCACCAACCACATGGGCTAGGATTTCAATCATGTCACAGCTCTTCCCTTTTGCTTTCCTCAACTCATCTCAGCACAGTCCAACAAAAGCCCAGTCTTGGCACTATCAGTGACTTCCCAAAATTTATTCCATCCTGAAAGAATGGAAACCCTGAAAGAGTCAGCATTTACTGCCTGGCTCATTGGAAGAAGGGTTTCCCAGCAAAGCTCAGGCTCCATACAAAGCCACGTTGATGCTACCTACACACCTTGGGTTCTTCTTGCCATTGTAGAAAGGTAGGTGGTGTTGAGCTCTCTTTTATCCTTGGTTTTAAGGAAGGTTGTTGCCCCTGTTCCGTACTTCATTTGCTCAAAGATAGTTTTATCTATATATCTATCTATCTATATATGTACATCTATGCATCTATATATCTATAGAGATACATATAAATATCTATTAATATCTATCTGTATACCTGTATTTCTGTATGTCTATAGCCCTACCTACTCCTACATGCAATCTATCTAGATTTTACAGTGGTTTGTATGGCAGCCCCCTGGAGCTGGGTAATGGGAGAGATAAATGAACCCCACAGCTTTCATTTTTGCGATTTTCAGTGTGACTGCACCAAACACTAGAAATACCAGCCATGGGGATTACCAGGTCTGTGGCTGGGGCTTTGAGAGCCAGCCTCTTGTCATCTATGTGGCTTAGTGGCATTAACAGCAACAGGTCTCGAGTGCCCCAAGAATCAATTAATTTAGACGGGTAGAACACAGGCAATGATCTCTGAGGAGAGGCTGGCCCCACTGATAACTGTTCAAAGTTATTGCTAATATGTTCTAATGAGAGTAATGTCTGAATTTCTTAATTATTTTGACAATCCACTACTAGATGATATTTGACCAAAATGAAATGTCTTGTCCAGGAACTGTGATGTTTATTTGGTAACTGCCACTTTTTTTTTAACTCTTTTAGTGGAATATTGTCATTCTTGAGATGAGAAATACTACTCATTTATTTGTACCCAGATGGCAGCCATGTAGTGTTAGCTTCCCATTGTGCTCACGCAACTTGTCAGTTCAAAGATATGCAGCATTTTTGGACTATTAAAATTGTTCATTATGAGCACACAGAGATAAAATTATACAATAGGCATGTATGTTTTCATTATCTGATGATGACTTAAGAAACCAGTGTTGTAAACCAATGCAAACCCTCAGAAAGCTCTCAGAAGATAATTTTAAGGCTGCAGAAAAACAATTACAAAGTAGGAAGTGCAATAGTGCAGCTTCCTTTTGGAACACACAGGGGAAACTGTCTTTAAGCAAAGATCACAGACTATTTTTTGCAAGGAGCTATTGCATTTATAACATTAGTGGGGTTCCTTCCTATATGCACAGATTTTAATAACATATTAGTGCCATGCACAGGCTCCCTACCCATGAAATTATGCTGGCGACAGTAATCCGAAGGGTGCAGTCTTTGGGAGCAGTGTTTCATCCGAGTCTGACACCATTTCCTATAGCAAGGAGGTGGGTTTGAGCTGGAATAGAGGCTGCTCCATTGTTTTTCATTTCCTTCCTACCAGCCTAATAGCACATCATTTCAGGTGACCAGCAAGCATCCACGGGGCTGAGCTGGACGCAGACCTAAGCAGCACCATTCAAAGGCAGATGCTGCTTGGCACAGGTTGCATTTTTGAATTAACCCAGATCAGCACTGAGACGAATTAACAGCAGAGCCCAGGTAACAGGAAATTCTGCCTGGGCAATGGTAAAAATCCTCCTTGGCTGGTCATATAAATCCTAAAACCTGTAAGAACAATGAGAACCTCTACTGAATGCCTGCCTGCCGCAGCACACAGCTGTGAGCGATGCCCTGCAAGCTGCTATCTTGGAGAGGAGACCTCCTTCCCAGTCTGGGACACAGCATATGTTTTATGCAGCCAGGGATTTCGTCAAATTAACCTGCATGTTCAAATTGGAGGGGAGGGAGCGAGGGAAAAAGGACATCTGAAAGGGAGCACAGCCGCTGAGTTGAAAGCTCTGGCCACTTATTTAAATAAGCAGTTTCTGCTAATGTAGGCTCCCAGTGCTTTCAAATAGCTTTTTACATGCCCCAGGAACACCTGTCTCTCTCTCTCCCTAATTGTGCTTTCAAAAAAAAAAAAAAAAGCAGAAAAAGAGAACTTGGATTACTTTGGGTGCCTCTTTTCAATCCAATCTGGTTTCTCCCATCCATTGCTGCTGTTTCCCAAAGAGCAGATCTTCACACCCCCAGTGTCTTTAAAAGCCAGGCCTGTGGTCCACAGTTGCTTCCCTTGATTTGAAAAGGAACAAAATCACGTCTGTACCACAAACGTAAATGGAGAAAACCACGGGAAAAGGGGAATTTACTAAGATAATTGAAATATATTGAAGTTGCCACTCTGAAATACTGTTGGGTGAAAAGGGCTTGTAACGAGGTTCGTATTCCCTTTGCATCTGCTCTTTCTGAGCAGATGTTTATTATCACCTTATTTTTTTAAAAAATCTCTATGTCCTTTCATTTTGACATTACATTTTCTGCCGTGCAGATACCTGACTGTATGATTGCACCTGCCAATTCAGAAAATTCATGTGATGAATAAAGGGCATAAAGGTAAATGAAAGTCTTAAAATTAGGACACTAGAGACCAAAGTGACCTCCCTAAACCAAATTCCCACCTCTGCTACCTGTTTCCTTGAATCATGTTCAGGTAAAGACTGCAGCCTCTTTAGGGCTGCCCTGGAGTCAGTCCATGCCATGGACATGAAAGCATGTCTGCAAACAAGGTAATGAACAGCTTCCCTCACCAGCAGCCGAGTTCATTACTGCTGGTGGAGTGCTCTCATGTATTACAACATGATGGGCTACATGAGTGCCTGGATTAATTATAAACAAAAATTATCTCCTGGAAAGCCCAACACTACTACATTTAAAAAAGGCTTTTACATTATTTGCTCATGTTTTTTTCTCCAGGACATTTCTTCTTCTTTTTTTTTAATTTTTTTTGTTTCCCTGTCTAATACTCAGACTAAGGCTGTGAAACTCTTACTATTCCACCTTCTCAGCTTGTTTCCTGGTCCTCATGTCCATGTTTTTCAGGGCAATGTTCCCTTTTCAGAGGGCAGCCTTGTTGCAAACAGCATGTGTCGCTCCTGTTGGCTTAAATGCTTTTAAATAAATCATTCCTGCATCCTAATTGCTTCCTGGCGGTTTCCAGAAAAACCTCTTTACGTCTCGCTGTTCTCTTAATCTGTCACCTCCTTTACACCTGCTCAGGCTTTTCTAACAGCTCCAGTCAATTCCCAGGGCAGATGGCTGCGAATCAAGAATTAAACCTCCGCTGATTTCTGAGGGTGTGTCGAACAACCTGCTGCTGCGAGCTTCATCCAGGGAGACACAAAGGGCTCAACTGAATTATTGATTTGCATTTTTCCCATCCCACCCTTTCCAAATGGATTTTCAGCTTGCCTCAGTTCACCTTTTCACTCCAGACAGACACCTTTCCCAGACATCCAGGTCCCATTTATTAGCACTGGGTAGGGATGGCAGAGGGATCGTTGTGACTTTTGGGACACTGCTTGATCAGCCAAACCTTGGCCAAGAAGAATTATAGGTTCTCTGAGCAGCCTCTGGTCATCCTGAATGGAGCCACAGGGGCGGTGGGAAGATGTTTTGCAATCTGTAACGGTTGGGGTTGCAAAGCTGCTGGTTGTCAGGGACAGGAACTGTAGGAAAATCCTCCTCTGCCCTTGCAGAGCGTGTGGGACTCTGTCTGGGCTGTTAAATACAGTCTACATCTCTATCCCAGCTCTGATGCTTCATGCAAGGGAGAACATCTCTGTACAAAGAATTCAGTTGGTAGGCTCACAGCAATGAAAGGGGCCAAATAAAGTTCATGCAAGAGCTCAGTGATCTTATTAATTATTTTCTTTTCAAGCATATTTTTCTGCGAAAAGACATTGAAACGTGCTCCATCTTCAAATAACTTCAAGAAATAAAAACGGTTGGTAAACCTGATTCAGCACAATCTGAGTTGAGATGGGTTTTTTAATTGAAAGCAATTGAAATTCTTCTGTTGTTGCAGTAATTCTTCATATTGCAACCATTTTGCAAGGTGTCAGCAGGCAGTGAGGACTTTTCTCCTCGCCTTCGTTTACTGTTCCTTTTCCTCCAGCCGCAGGGTGCCTTGTCCTGCTGTGCCTTGTCTGAGAACGAGCTTGTGCTTCCACTTGGCAAGAGCCGGGTTGCTCTCCTTTTAGCATCTATGTGGTAACTAACATGAGGTGCAAAGCAAGATAAGACAAGACATTTGGATGTTTTTGCACGTGTTATGTTGAGATAAAGCACTGGGAGGCAGAAGGGAGATTTATAGCCCCCGCTGACCTGTTAACACACATTAAAACCACTTATCTCTTCTTCATGTGGAATTCTTTTTTTTTTTTTCCACTTTTTCTGAATTAGGCAACATGTAGTAAACCAGCTTTTTTTTTTTTTTTTTTTTTAAATATTTCCAAAACCAGGCTCCCTGGCTTCTGGAAAAGGATTTTTTTTTCCTATTACTTATCTGGAAGTTTTATGTCACCCTCAGAGGCCCAGAAGAACGTGCACTGAAAATCTTCAAAAATCCCACATGAGCATTTGTTTTGAGGAACTGGAAGAAAATTAGTCAAAAAAAAAAAAAAAAAAAAAAAGAGCTCTGAAGTAATAACACCCTGTTGTAACTTGTGGATTTTTGCTAACTTGCAGAGAGCACTAATAAATCCACTTATAAGATGCTTCTCCCAGTGACTAGTGATATTATTTTTACTTTGCCTTGGCTGTAGTTTTGTCGTTCTGATCCTGTGTACTTTTCTGAATAGAAACTAGATGAAATTCACATGTTTTTAGGATAGTTTCCCAAGAATACAAATTGGATTTCAGTGATGTTTGGGAACAAGTCATTACAGCAGATTGTGTAATTACTGGTAAAGCAAACAGAAATCACCTTGCTAATCAACAGGGAATACAGATGGAAAAAACAATTAAAGTAATCAGATGCCATCAATATTTACTTCACACAGCAAGTTCTTAATTGTCACTTAAAGACAATCCAACACAAGGGCATAATTTAATTCAATTCCATTTTTAACTAGGAATAGAAAGACTGTTTTAAGTTTTTAATCTCAAACTCAAACATAACTAGTTGCTTTTTAACTTGTTTGACAGTAAAGTATCCAAAGTAGAAATCTTAGAGCAAGTGCTTTCCAGGAAACCATCTTGGAAAATATAAAAACTGTATTTTTTAAGCATTCAGTGAGATCAATGGTGCATTTAGTGACTGCACATCCACAAGCAGTTCTGAAACAAGCAAACAGGAAATTTGGCAGCAAACAGGAAATTTGGAAAGCTGGTCAATGGGGAATACAGATCTCTAAGTACAAACTCAGCAGCTCCAGGCAAACACCAGAAACATGTTCTGTTATAACCATTCACAAAATGCAGGGAGGGAAATCTACATATTATTTTACTTTTGTGAAGGCATCTATGAAATCCTGCTTAGTGGACTTGTTGAATAATTCATTTGAAGTGTCTGGCTTCCAAATCCATTGCTGAGCCTTCCTTGAACCATTTTGCAGAAAGATATTCTGCTTATAGCTATTGTGAGCCTCTGCCTCCATGGCAGAGGAGCAGGCTCTCTGGGAAAAGGGATGGAAGGAGCCCAATCTTTCTTTGTGGTGACTCAGCTGGAAAGAAACTGGTGGGGCATCAGGGCAAAAACTGAGAACTAGAGATGATCTTCTCCTCCCTGCTGCAGGATGTAGCATTAGGACCCATTGCGGGTGATGGCTGAAGGGGAAGGATGCTGCCGGCATCTTTTAAAAAGCAATTGCTTAAAAAAGTAACTTTCTCAAGTGTCGAATCTTGAAAGATGGAATAATCTCAGACAGAACTGTTGGAGAAACCCTCATTTCACTTCATCCCCAAAATCAGTAAATGACAATCAGTTTTTTTTAAGCCTGGATTGGGAGTAACTTTTGGTTGATTAGAGTGAACCCAAAAGCTGCAATGGAGAGGATGGATTTGTGATAATGGACTTTTGTAGAGAGATGACACTAGTGCCCCTTTAAGAGGATTTTTCTGTGTATAACACAGGCAATGAAACTTGGCTCTGACTTTTTCTCTGAGCATTCCTACTGAGTTAGGGACTTTACATCCCTTCTTGAGAGCTTTCTCATGACAACGTCTGTAGGGTACCGATCCCTCCCCTCTGCCTCCAATGTGCAGCAAGTGAAGAAGCTGTTGACTGCAACACCTCCCATCTTTGAATGATGCTAAGCTCCAGCTTGATGCCTTTCCTGAACTGACCACTGAAATGGAATAATCCATCCCCTGTCAGCAGAGACTGAGACATAGCTCAGAATTAATTGGCTGAAGCTCAAACTAGATAAGCTAGAGATAATATTTATAGGTCAGAGGAAACAATTGAAAGGAACATCAAACATGACACCAGTGTGCAAAACCAGTGGAGTTTATCTGCCCCTTGTTTTAAAACCCAACTGTCTCTGTCCGTCGCAGGACACGACTGGTTGAAAGCATTTTTCATAAACATTCATTCTGAATGCCATGCGCCTCCGTCTCTGGCCAAGTGCAGACTCCTTGTTTAATCTGCTTTGCATGAAGAGGTTTTGATTGCACGAATGCTTGGAAAATGTCTATTCTTTGTGCAAATATTTGCCTGCGCATCCTAGCAAAGAGGACGGTGCATAAACATTGTTCCTGATGGTGATATTGATGTCTGTCTACACTTCAGATACACTAAAGTCTCTGCTTTTCCCTCATTTGAAAAGAGCTGTGGACTGAGTGCCACTCCTCCAATCCCTGTGCATAGAGAAGTTATAGTTGCAGTGTAGAGGGGGGTTGCTTTAGCAGCACACTTGCTATCTGCAGGAAGGTAATGTATAGATACATATTAATAATTTTTGCTCCGTATATCCAAATTTCAGCAGACATCTATGGCACCTTTCCCAGGTGCTATAGGTTGAACCGAGCCTATATTTTGTGGTTTGATTCCTCCTTTCTCCCTTCCTCCCAAAGAAATCTGTTGCAGCATTATTGATAAGACTTTATTGCATTGCAATGTATTTAAAAGCACTCCCACAGTTTTTGCAACACTAGCACACTTTTTTTGAGATGCAGAGAAGCCCATTATCAGAGATCATCCTTTAGGGATTCTACATCCAGCAAAAATATCTCTCAGTTTGTGGATTACTGTGTGTTTTGATGTTCAGGCATTGCAAGACAGAATTTTCTTCAGTAATTCACAACTGTGAGATGGAGTCTTTGCTGTTCCATGGGCCCAAATCAGTGTCAAAGGTCTTTTGCAAGGCAGGGTTAATACTGAAAAAAATTTTAAAAAAAATCAGCAGCAATATGCTTATACCCCTTCTGGGTTCACTTCCCATTTAGAAATATTGAATACTTGCAAATTTTGAGCTGGTTTTATGAATTATTCACATCAGAAAAAGGATTCAGAGTTGCACTTGTACAATGAGAAAACCCAGATGATAAATAGTTTCACATGTCCAATGAAAAATCAAGCATTGCAGCTTGAATTTTGAATACCGATACCAAACTGCTAATGAATAATTTGCAGATCAGGAATTTTTAAGTGAATAATTTTGAACAAATAAATTTGAGAAAATCAGACAAGTGGTTCATCTGCTTCTTTTGGAGCAGCTAATTCACCCATTCACTCCCTTCTGCAGATCGGTTGCAGTGATTTGGTTCTCAAAGGACCAAAAAGAAAATGTAAATTGAAATAAAAAGTGTGCTGGAGAAATGATAGCATGTGACTCTGCCAATTCAGAGTGGCAGGGTGTGTGAACAACAGGGCTGGAGAAGAGCATCTGTTAAATTTGCTAAAAATATAGTACCAGGTTCTCATGATACACATTGTGCAACGACTGAAGAAAAGAATGGGGCAATGGGAAAAGCTTTATTCATTGAGAACACTAAAGGGCAAGAGATTTCCTAAAGTCAATTAACAAAAACAACTCAAGGGTGGGGCAAGATTCAGAGCCTACAAAAACAATGTTTAAATGTGTGTTAAGAAAATTAAAAACTGGGTCAGTAAGAAGGCTCTGAGGTGGAATTTCTAGAGATAAGAGGAGTCTTGTGGTCCCCTGTCTCCACAGCACTGTTTTACGCTGTATCTGCTCTGGATTTGTAGCAGAGAAGGTGAAGCCTCTTTCCCAAGCCCCTCTCTTTGGTATTAATTAGATATCGCACCTTGAAGTATGTATTTCTAAAGAGTGGGAACTCATTTCAAGGTGAGCTCCAAACTGCTTCAGTGAATTCATCGTGGAAACTGTTGTTGCCATCAGGAAGACCCCTATTTCTAGTTGTCGCAATATTCAGCCCTCATCCAGCCCTTCTGCTCTTCAGAAGGTCATGAAAACAACATCTCCAACAACAAATTCCTGGGAGCCTGTACAATTGTTGGCGAGTCCTGTTAGTCCCATTTTACCGATGGAGAAACCAAGAAAGAAAAGCCGTGTCACTCAACCTAACCCAAAGCGAGCACAGTTTTCAGGGTTGGGCTATAACTTAGGAATTGGTGGTTTCCAATTCTGTGGTTAGATAATTAAACCAGGCTTTCCTCTTCTATTGAAGCTAATGAGTGAAAACTGAGTGCCTTCCCTTTAAGAGGTTTCTAAGCATGTATGCAAAGAGGAATTTATGACCTACAATTTATGTAAAGAACTTCCTTTTCATAAATCAATTTATTAAAGCTCTGGAGAAGCTTCCAAAGGCTCTGATCCAGCAGTGCACTTAGACATGTCCATAACTTCAAACAAGTAACTTGTCCCATTGAAGTGCTTTCCTGGAGCTGGGCCAAAGAAAGTGCAATTCTCCCCTGAGTCAAGGTTCAGATGTAAAATGGGGAAAAATAATTTATCAAAAGTTTAATAAGTTACACAGTCATGGCAGAGCTCTGCCAGCCTTCTGCATTAATACCTCAAGCTAATCAGAAACGGCCTCAAGGAGATAATTGCCTCCTTATTGGTACACTGTGATGAAATGTTAAACCTCATCTGGAGGGTGCGGCGTTGTTGGCTTTTCCTGAATTTGGCAGATCGCACACCCAGGCAATGTGAAAGTTCGGAGGAGATGTGACTGGTACTGGCAACGCTCCTGGGGCATGAGCTCCCTTTTGCTCAATGGTTACTCGCTTCTAAGTATTATCCTCGTAAGGGAATGTGATATTTGAGATATTTCAAGGATTTAGAGTAATTTGTAAGGTCTTGTAATAGTGAAATCACTTTGACAAGAGGACTATTCACACCTTCTTCTGGACTCCTTCCCTGCTAAAATACTTGGGAGACGGTACTGAACGTCCTGTTATGCGCTGCTGGCAGCCTGGCTGGGAAACTACGCCAAGGACAGCTTTTCTAATCTGCTCAACGACTTGTGTGTCGAGGTCATGTGCGGAGCAGTCGGGGGGTAACCGGACCTTGTGCTAGCTGGGAGGTGTGGAACGAGCTGTTAAATGCTGAAAGAAAGAGTGAGTTCCCAGGGAGGAGAAGGGAATGTGACTCAAATTAGCAGGGTGACACCTCTGAGTATTGACACAAAGCGATCTTCGCAGCTCTGGCACACTGACTCCCAGGGATGCACAATCATATATCAAGCTGCAGACCTCCTTCGAGGTTCGCCTAAGGCTGTTACTCAGAATCAGAGTGACAGCTGTCATTTTGCAAACACAAAGCTGCCAGACTTCACAGCCCATCCACAAGTGTTATGAAATACAACACAAGAAGCATCGTAGTTCCAAAACGACACTTACATCTACAATTAGGAAGTCCAGCCAGCACCAGGCATTGGTGAAATACTTCTTGAAGCCATAAGCCACCCATTTCAGGAGCATTTCCAAGACAAAGATGTAAGTGAATATTTTGTCAGCATACTCCAGCATAGTTTTTATGTTTTTTCTGTCTTCAAGGTAAATATCTTCAAAAGCCTGGAGATACAAAAGATTGATTAAAAACTTCTCCTAAGCTGTATTAAAAAGCATCACTTCTGCACTGCAAGCCTATAGTATTGGGGATATGATGGGATATGATGTACTGCCTGTAATGTCTGATATATTTTAATAATACATATTTTAATATTTTAATTTTAATTCTGCACCAGCAGAATGAGTGCACAGGCACAAATAGGACTGACCCCAAGCTAAGAGACATCTCTTCAGCTTTCCATTATAATGGACACATGCTCAGCTGTCTCCCTCTCCAGCCTCTGCTGGTTTTAGTGACTAGACATCCTTTGAGTATAAGAGATGCTCAAGCACCCTAAATTTGGGAAGGTGCATCTGTGATTAGAGTGCCACCCCAAGCTGCTCGATGGCATCCTGCCTCAGCTCCCCTTGGCTGTGCCACTGCTATTGGGGCACCTCAGATGTCCCAGGGCATAGGATGCCTGAGGCAGAATCCAACCCTCACATTTAGTCAAATATGTCTTATTGCTATTGATGACAAACTGGGTTATTAACCTGCTTACGCCAGTGTTATAGAGTACCGGAGTTCCCTGGCTTCTGTTCAGCCATCACATTTTAGGTAGCTACAACTATCTTCCTCAAGAAAATTTTTAGTATTATTCACTTAACAGAACAATTATATTTTAAAGGTGAAGGTATCTATCCACCCATCTCATCTATCTCTCTATCTTATGCAGGGCATCATCAAAGGATTTTCAGTATCTGTCTCAAGTACAATCAGCTTAACAACCCCTTTAAAATATTTAAGATATAAAACAATATGCCTACTAAAATAAAATAAATAAAGTTGTCTCATAATTTAGCTTTCACTTTAGAACGCATGTCAAATCAAATGCAGGATCCTAGTGTCAGGGTTGCATTTATACGGCCCATTTTGGGGCTTCCAAGTCAAGCAGTGGCTACGATCTGCTTCTCCAGCTGCTCTAGCGACTGTCATCGCACAAACTGCTCCCGTGTCCCTGTAACCTGGATAACCCAAGCTGTGATATATTGCTCTCATCTAATCCTGTGACCCAGAGCACTTGGCAGCAAGTTATTTAAATTATTACATATTTCAAGATCTGTAGCTCCTTTCTGAGGAACTTCAAGAAGTGAGCAAACACCCAGCGCCTGGAGATACACAATGTATGTTCCTTGTCACTCAAGCAGTCACACTGCTCTTCTGCCTGCCAGGGAACACTAATTACACTGACAAGAAAGCTTTGGCAGCCTGTGCCAAAGCTTGTCCATTTGCCCCCACACTTCAGGGTGACGTTTTCACTGCAACTCTGGCTCCTATCTTCCCTTCAAAAATGATATTTCAAGGGTGTGAAAGAGCAGTTGGAGAAAGCCACAGAAAACAATACCCAGTGAGATTGGAGTTTATCACTTCTTGTAGGGGCTCACTCACTTTGTCAGATGACTTGCTGTACTTTGCAATTAAAAAATAACAACAAACTATTTAAAGTGGTTTCCTCCTCTCCCTCCTTTGCTCCTCCGATTTTCTACTAGCTTGTCAAAAAGTACGTTGTGTTTTGTCTGTGAGTCAGGAAGCAGCTTAATAAGGGTTGAAAAATACACTCCCTGAGTGCCTCAGGTTTACTCTGCTTCTACATGAGTTATGAATATTACCCAAGTGACAAAAATCTGCTGCTTTACATCATTTCATGGTGACAACAGAAAAAATCTTTGCAATATAAAACATCATTAAGGGTTATTTCTTTTGCTTTACTTTGGGTGTTAAAAAAGAATTAAACAAGATACCTGCAGTGTTATCCACAATTACTATTAAAACACAGGCTCCCAGATTGGGTCTTCATAGCTTAAATGCATAAAAAAGTTTCTGGATTTTTGCAGTAAGCTATAGATGTATTCTGATGCTTTGACTGCCACACAAATATAAATCGGCTTTTAAACTCCCTTAAGAACTTATCATGTCCCAGGGATGGAGCCAGATGAGCTCAGTTTTTGGAAGAGCTCACCCCATCATAACAGAAGAAAAAAGTTTTGTTTTCCCTCCAACAACTCCAGTCCAAATACTGAAGCGCAGTGCTGATATGTGTGAAACACAGCATGATTTGCCCTTATACAGAATTGCACTGTCTAAATTGAAAATTGCAAAAAAGTAAATGAATGCATGTGATAAAAATGAAATGAGATTTATATTGAAGTGTTCAGCGTCTAAGGCACTTTTAATTACATATGTAAGGAAGTGTATTCATCTAAAGCGTATTATAGCAAGCGACATGCCCCCTTTAAACATGTTAAAAAATTAACACGCTGATTCTCAGGCTGGTGCAAAAACTGTCAGATTCCATTGATTTCAGTAAAGCTATGACAATTTTCATCAGCTTACTATTTACCCAAGTTTTCCAGCCTCTTACTTTTCATAATAAAATAAATTCCCCTAGGTGAAATTTCAGCCCATCCCTGTTGGACCTGGAGAACTGTCCATTTCTTTCCTTTTTGCATTTGCATTTATGTATTTCCATCTTCTCGTCTCCCTGCAGAGACTTTATCTAAACTACAGAAACCCAGTACTTCTCTATTTTCCTCTTTTTCTTTAGGCCACTGATAATTTGTGTTGCTCTCCTCTGGAGTTTCTTCAGTTAGCCCACGTCTTTCCCAAAGTGCAGTGCCCAGAGCTGAAGCCAGTGCTCCAGCTGAGGCCTCCTTGGTGCCAACTGGGGTGGAAGAACATGCTTATTTATACAGCCCAGTGGGGTGCTTGGCTTTTGTGTAGTGCTGTGATGGAGTTTATCCTGTTTGTTGCCTGTTCTCTCCCCAGCTCTTTTTAGTAAATCTGCTGCCTTACCAGCCATCCTGCATCATGACTTCCTGCCCATGGTTACTCCTGATGAGATGAAGTAGGCACCTCTCTGACATGATATTCCTCTTACTATTTAAGACAGATCCATCTGTTTGGGTGAAGTTAGTCCTGACCTCCACACTGGCAACCTGTCCAAACATGGCATTGGCTGCAAATTTAGTCGGTGTATTTCTTACTCCATCATGGAGGAGAAGATCGATGGCCACCAGACCTGGAGAACTCTTGGTATATCCCTTTGCTCTACACCTGGCTAAAAACCTCGGAGAAATCCCACCAATTCAGTGACATTCCTGGCACGTGTAAATGACCCATGTAAATATATGTGTACTGGATAGAAGGATAAAGGAAAAGGAAAAGCCACCCCTGGAGCAAAATACAAGCCTCCAGATGGGAACTACCATGGAGCAGTTATAGGAGACTGAAGGAGTAATTCTGGGATACTCCCTCACAGAGACTTCCTTAAGGATGTGCTTTACAAACCATGTACATATTGTAATTTTATGTTATAAAGGAAGAAAGTTCCCCACCATATGGTAAAGGCAGGTGAAATCAGAAAAGCAAACAACTTGTTTTATTCCCAAACATGCTTTGCTTTGAGAAATGAGCAGGACTCATAAGATCTTAGATACAGCAAACTGGAGAACACTTTCTCTGAGACATGTCCACTTTCAACCAGCTAGAAAATCCTGTTATATTTACCAGGGCTCCACTGCTGAGCAGGATCATGAATATGATGAAAGTTTCAAACCAGTTGTGTTCGACGATTCTGTAGCAGGTTTTCCGCAGCCTCCACCAAATTTTGCCTGGAAATTTCGTGATGTCCACTAAACAGCATGGGAAAAATCGCACGCAAACTGAAAAGGAGCAAAACAAGAACAAAGCCATTGTTAGAAAAGCCCATTTAATTCTTAAGGCTGCAATAAGAACTTGCTAAAAAAGATTTCTTCTAGCAATAAGCTTCTGCACGGACTCTTTCCTCCCTTGTTTTTCTCATCAGCTACTTCTCCTCTGCATTCTGTTCCCCTTCTCACTCCTCTATTCAAAAACATTCAAAATCACTTAAGAAGTGTCCCAGTGATTCCTCCCAATGATTTTTATGATACAGAATACGTTGGCCATGAGTCACCAGTGCCCTAGGTAGATCACATTGCGTTAGCTGAGCTCAGGGACCACCCCTCATTAGGACTCTAGAAGAGTATTACCAATAGTTTCCACATCCTTTTGAATGGAGGAAGGATATTTTCTTGGTACGATGACACCAGTAGAATTACTGATTAAAAGTGGCAATCTAATGAAAGGGAGATGAGAGGAGGAGGTGCTGCAGCACAGACAGGACCAATGTGCTGAAGAGACTCAGACAGGAAAAGCAAAAACAGATTTTGGTCTCTTATACTCTCATGAGCTTAAGCAAGGCATTAGACAAACACTGGAAAGGTATTTAGGTGGTTAAATCCCCTCTGATGTCAGCAGAAATTTAGATATCCAGTCTCTGTCCACAACAGGTTCATAGAATCATAGAATCATAGAATGGTTTGGGTTGGAAAGGACCTTAAAGATCATCAAGTTCCAACCCCCTGCCATGGGCAGGAACACCTCCCACTAGCCCAGGTTGCTCAAAGCCTCACCCAGCCTGGCCTTGAACCCCTCCAGGGATGGGGCATCCACAGCTTCTCAGGGAAACCTGGGCCACTGCCTCACCACCCTCACAGTGAAAAATTTCTTCCCAATGTCTAGTCTAAATTTACCCTCTGGTTCCCCACTGGTGTTTCACAGCACTTTCTGACCTTAGTGACAAATACTGTGCGATAGTTAAATGCTGTGGTAGTAATGGGGACCTCACAAGCATTTCTGGTAGGCAAAGCTATGGCCATTTTTAGTCTCCATAACAATACTGATTTGTTGTAGCAAAAGGATATTGTCATTGGTAATGCACAGATCCATCTCGCTCATTTTAAAAAACACCATGTGCATTGACTTGTGTTGGGTCAGAACTTAAAATTGTGTGAGAGGACACCTTGGCAGCCAGGACTTGTTCTTTTCCAGGCTGGCCATTCAGCCTTATGTCAGACAATTTGACTCAAACTTCACATTTTCTGATGAGAATGACCTCAGAAACTATTTTATTTCAAAAAAACAAGCTTTTTACCCTACATTTAATCCATACATTGTATAGAAAGAGATTTAGCTATGGAGCTTTATGAGTCCCATCGTGAGGAAAAAACAAACACAGACCAACTGCTTCCATAGCTGAAAGGTGGCCAAGGTCACCAACATGTCCTGAAGCATACAGCAACTGCTCAGAAGTGACAAGAGAGGATATCTCACTATGGTGATGTAATGCAATGTTGTTGCAAGTAGGAATAATATTTAGGCAAGGAAGATCAGGACGGAAAGAGGGTGAGTGCCAAGGTTACGCAGACAGCAGATGCCGCTAATTCGAGGTGGCATAACTGAGGCGCTTGAGCTGCGTGCGATGTGCAAGGAGATCAAGTGCACTCCCAGGATGCGGGGATTCCCAGGCAGCTGGGAGCGGGGCTGTGCTGGCAGCAGGCTCTGCCAGAAGGAAGAGAGCTGCTGAGTCTGCAGTGCTCCTCCTGGCATTTTCTGTGAGTTTTTATTAACCCAGATGCCTGCTATGGAGCAGCAGAACAGTAGGAAGTCACTATCGTGTTTCATACATGAACCACTCCCAGAGCTCCCCCTTCCCTCATTTCTGAGATGTTTGGTAGGTGCAGGCTCTTTGCTCTGTGAGGTTTTGGTATGGGACTAATAGGACAGTAAACCATTTATGCAAAGTTAATGGGACAGTTATGCAAGTAACTACCTGTCTTCTATATGCCTGCACCACACAGACCCGCACCAGTTCCCAGTTTACCACTGTGTTCTGGAATTCAGAGAAATTCTGGGCTCAGCTGAAATACATTAAATTAATCGAACTATTTGAGAAGGACATAAGCTAGGAGAGAACAGAAGTGTAAGAACTCTGCCTCTGTAGTTCAGGTACCACTCCAGAAAGGGAGTTTCATCCCTCTAAGCGCTAAACACCAAAGAATCATGTCAAGGGACAAAAGGATATCATGTTAGTCACTACTTTTTGCTAAAACCAGTACAATGCTCAGAGATGGTAATGAGTGTGATTTGGGTATATTTTAGGAAGCAGGTACAGGGAAGAGACTTCAGGCATGCAGTACTGCATGGTACCAGGATCCCTGAGCTAACATACTGGTGACAGCTCTGCTTAGAGATGCCAGTGCAGCATGATCCCACCAGAGTGATGTGGCAAAGGGGCCTATTAGTTGTGTCCCTTAGCATTGTCACCAGAAATCTCTTATACTACTTCTCACTCCACAATTTACATGGTCATTAGCAGCTTTCAAGTGCCTGGTCCACACTCTGTGCTGGTACACTGGCCACTTCATTGTCAACTCAGATTTGGACCAGGAAGACCAGAGACTTGGGCTCAAATCCCTCATTCGTTAAGTGAACAGCCTAACGAGCACTGTTCACTATGTAAGTGTGGATTTTTCATGTTAATCGGAAATCCTCCTTTGTACTGGAAGTAACCACTGCTTCTAGTGGAATAAACTTTCTACAAGCCTACCTTGTTCCCATAAAAAGTTTAAATTTGGAAGAAAAACATATTTTTTTCTGATTCAAAATATTTGTTCAGAAACTTTTCCCTCTTTTCCCCTAAGTTACTTCCTGGATGGATACTTGGCTTTTCAGTCTCTTAGACAAGTGCCTAGGATCAGCTAGTAACAGGCATGACGTGCTCTGCTCTTGCAGAGCAGAAATGCTCTGTAAATACTATTGGAAAAGGTTAGGATCTTCCAGAAAGTGGTTTCCCTACTGTAAAATGGATGAATTATTCCCTGGAGGAATCTGCCTCTGCCCTTCCACTACACAGGGAGCTTATACGATTACCTGAGCCCAGGCATGGCTAAAATTCAGGGATCACCTTCAAATTAAACACTAATGAGCAGGGCACAGTGAAGTCACTTCATTTGTGATAGAAAACACAAATGGTAAAAGCAGGCTCTGCTGTTTCAGCCAGCTTCCATCTGATAATCTGTGGGTACAAAGAGGTATTTTTAAAGACAGAAAGCCAGCTAGGACCACTAATCTGTTTTTTATGCTCTTTGATGGCTTTCATGCAATTCTGATCTGAAAAAAATAGTCCTAGTTACTGACAGTAATACCTTGAAAAATCCAAAATAGCTTCTCAGATGAGTCAGCCTGAAATCACAGCACTATTAAATCCCATGTGCTTGATTGGGCTCAATTCAGAAATGTTTAGACCAGATTCTGATACAATTACTAATGTCAAGCAGCACTTCCATGAATAATGCTGGCTGCAATTCAGATGAAATACTATTTTTAACTATTCTTAACTCAAACAGGAAAAAAAAAAGAAAACTAAGAGATAGAAAGAAAACTGACCACAAACAAGTCCTTTAAAGAATTAATAAAGTTCTATTTCCATTTCAAATTGTCTGATTTCCCTCACCGACGGCTATTTACTGACAGGACGAGTGGTAATGGATTTAA
>NW_010110534.1:33977-35779 GCF_000699245.1 Pterocles gutturalis
AGAGGGAAGATTTATACTAGATATCAGAAAGAAATTCTATACGGTGAGAGTGGTGAGACACTGGCCCAGGTTGCCCAGAGAAGCTGTGGATGCCCCATCCCTGGAGGGGTTCAAGGCCAGGCTGGATGAGGCTTTGAGCAACCTGGGCTAGTGGGAGGTGTCCCTGCCCATGGCAGGGGGGTTGGAACTTGATGATCTTTAACGTCCCTTCCAACCCAAGCCATTCTGTGATCTATGATTTCATGCCTGTGCATTTCTGGACTCTCTTGTAATACTGGTACTCTGTTGTTCTGGTGACCTTGGCCCAAGCTTGATTGCTGAATTAGAAGCTTCACATAACCCAACAAAAAGTTTACCTGATCATGGTCATCATTACAACAGGTTTTTTTTTTTTTTCCCATTTCTGTAAAATTAAAATATCAAAACCATTCCAATGTGTCTAAGACATGACCTAGTGAGGTTCTGAGCAATTGTAACTCCAGTTGGCTTCTATAGCAATGCAGGTGGTCAGCAGAGCTCAGCTTCAGGTTTTGAAAGATATTTCCTTTATCCACATGAAGGCAGCTATCCATTAACACTTTTTAGCATAGCAAGTGTCAAGGCAGGAATAAGCCCTTTGGCATTTCTTATAACAGCATTACTCACACTGCCTTGTCTCATAGATTTGTGCTATCCCCTGAAATCAGTGCTGCTCAGGAACGGCTGATCATTTTATGATTTAGTTAGGATTTAGTTTCGCCACCCTAATTCATGTTGGGCTACATCTTTTTCGAGAGCAAACTGACTCATTTCCACCATGGCCTTTTGGTTGGTACGTTAGTGATCAGCAGAAACACAGAACAGCAGAAAAAGTCTCCTCAAAGGGCTGAGTTATTTGCTGGTAAATCAGCGAAGCCGTACTGAGCTGTGTTGGTGGTCAACTTGTCCAAGAGCAACGTCTGTTTTCAATTCACTTTACATATCAGTTCTCATGAAACAGAGATCTATCTACTAAGAAACCTTTCCAAATGCAACAATATACCAGGATAGTATTTAGGTTTTGTTTGTTTTCATAACAAGGGAATTGTTCCCTTCAGTCACTGGGGTGTCTTAAGGCACCATCACAAACAGCAGATTAAAACGTGTCCTAAACTGCAGTCTCCACTGCCGGTGTGACAGAGAAAGCCCCTACTTAAACATCTGCCACAGTGATAAACAAGTTATCAGAAAAAAAAAAAAGGCTGGATGAATTTTGATTTCTAATGCATTTTGTGTAAATATTCCTTTGGTTCCAAATTCACATTTTCTAGCCTGGTGCATTATAATCATGGAGCTGTTAGACCTGATTGCATTACCTTGGTGCATAGGGAAAAAAAATCTCTTTGTAAATGAGCTATACTGCAAAAACTTTCTCCTGCATGCATGACACCCAAGCCCATTTCTTTCAGACTTAGGAGTAAAGACTTTACAAATCCACTCCTTGTTCACGCCAACATATACACTTAAATTTACATAAAATTATTAGATATGTTTTGGCTGGATTGTGCTGCTGATTCTCTTTAGTAAACCAGGAAGACCAATTAGTTTCTTCTGTATTTCATCTGTCCAGCATGTCTGGTACCTTGTGTTCAAATGGCAGTAATTCTGTAGCTGCTTTTACACAGGAGTTGCCAATTACTGGGACTTTCATATTTAGAGCAAAACAATATTTTGCTCAGCTTTGAATGCTGGTTACATTGCTGGGTTTGACACAAAGGAAATACAACTTCCTCAGCATAAACTCAAGCAGGCAGGTATTCATAACATGCTTTTAATATATACAT
>NW_010110535.1:0-783 GCF_000699245.1 Pterocles gutturalis
GGGGCTGAGTACTTCTTGTTTCTTTTTTTCCTTGAAAAACTTTGTGGATAACTGCAGAACAAGGAAAATAAGTAGACGTTGGAAAAAAAGCTTATACAACAAAATTGTCAAGCGATGACCAAATTATTTTGAAACTTATGGAGGCCTTGATGTCTGCAGAGCCAACCTCTCTTTATCCAGACACAGCAAACTGGGGTTGCCACAGTTGTCCTCCCACTGTGTACGGGGCTCTGGTTTTTACTGAGTGACCCTGGCAGCTTTTGGGACTTAGAACAGCCCCTATAACACCTGGGAACTCCTGTGAATTGGACCCAAATGGGACTTGTAAAACTTTTGTCCTTCCAAACTCTGCACTGGCGAGAGGAGGAGGGCAAAGCTGGGCTTGGTGGACCACAGGAGTGGACTTGTCCCAGAGAAATGGGTTTATTCAATGAAGAGCAGAGAGATACCGAGGAGATTAGAATTGAAAATGTCAAGCAGTCAGGCAGAGAAAGCTCTTTTCTAAATACAAAAAGGGGCTGGGAAAGCAACTGAATTCCTCCTGTGTTACCAGCCTACATTCAGACCATTTTTTTCTTTTTTTTTTTTTTTTTTTTTACCTCTGGGGACTTGGCTCAGCATGTTCAAGGGGAAACCTCAGGTTGCAAGCTTTGTGGCACGCATGTAGGCTGCAGGGGCCATCGAGGCAGAACTCCTCCAGTTGAACGACACTGTAGTGCCCGCAGAGCTTAGGATGCTCCAGAGTCCCCACCTACCTTTGTGAGCAACGTTGTATGCCCCCTC
>NW_010110536.1:0-451 GCF_000699245.1 Pterocles gutturalis
CATACTGGGGGAGCAGAGGAGTGATAGAGATTGGGAGACAGCATGAAGATGAAAAAATTAAGAATTCTTTTTTTAATCATATGGATCTTGACTTCCTAGTTAGATAATCAGGAAAGTTTTAGATTCTTAATATTAACTACTTGACTTCCCTGTAAACATAAGGAAGTTGGTCTGGAATACTTGGGACTTGTATTTTGTCTTCTTTTTTTTCAAGATCTTTTACCCTGAGAAACTAGACTTGTTTTGGGACAAGACCAATTTTCTGAGAAAATTGTAACCAGCAAATTTCTATCCAGATATCAAAATGCAATATTTGAATATTCTAGTTTCTGTTTTGTATTTGTCCTGACAAAATTTTATCCTCCACAGAGATGTCGCAATATGTACCTAGACTTAGTCACTAAATCTGAGCATTTATGTAGATGTCCTTCTCAGCTTAAATGTGTGAGTG
>NW_010110537.1:0-524 GCF_000699245.1 Pterocles gutturalis
GCTCAGCCCCACTCTCCTCTCCTTCCAGCTCAAGCCCTGGCTGCTGCCGGCGCCATCAAGTTCCATGGAGCCACGTTCTAGCTCCTGGCACTGAACCTCTCGCCATCAGTTTTGGTTCTCCCGATCCCCCTTCTGTCCCACCGACGGCGAGACTACCTGGCACAGCCCAGCAGGGAGAGGCATCGCCGACAGCACCGGCTGCTTGCCCCATCCTGGAGGAGCCGTATGGGTGCTGGGAGGTTGTCTGCTGGAGTGTGGTCCCCAAGGACCCGCCAGGCTGGGGGACCAGGGACAGACCAGCAGTGTCCTGGGCATCAGGCGTGCACAGACAGCTGGGCAGGGGTGTCTGCAACCCCCGGCACTGCGGCTGTCGCAGCCCTGGGGGGAGCACAGGACTCCCCAGGCTCCCTGTGCTGGTGCGTTGGTCTCCCAAAGGTCTGCGAAGGGGCTGTTCTGGGTGGAAACCGGCCAGTTCCCACCGTGGATGGTGGATCTGGATGCTCCATCGCTGCTCCTTGAGCATC
>NW_010110537.1:746-1115 GCF_000699245.1 Pterocles gutturalis
TGGGCAGGGACGGGGACGTGTCATGGGAGCAGAGGAGCAATGCGGGGAGCTGGGGGGACAGGCGGGACGGCAGAGCCAGGGACCGGCAGGGATCATTCTGCGGGTGGATGGGGACGGTGACAAGAAGGGGAAGGGGCTTGGGGACAGGCAGTAGCAGTGAGGCTCATCCTCCGCACGAGGAGCTGCGCACCAGCTACCCCCCATCCCACCATCACCTCTGTCCTGGCTCCTCTAAAAATCTGGCACCGCGTCTCACCCCAGGACTTTGCCACTGCACTCCAGCCCCTTCGATTTGTTCAGTTTTCCTGTAGCGAGTTTTCCCTTTTCTTTCGCTTTCTGGAGGGGGGGAAAAAAAAAAAAAAAAGCTGT
>NW_010110538.1:0-27035 GCF_000699245.1 Pterocles gutturalis
GGTTCGGGAGCCCTCTCACACAGGTGGGAGGTACCCGGGACTGAACCTGGGCCCTTCCGCCTCATCGAACCATGCCGGCCTCTCCGGCCAAGGCGTTGAAGAGGGGTGGGAGTTTTTTGGGACACTTCCCTCAAGACTGGCCCAAAGACTATTTAATTATTTATTGAAAGGGCACCAAACCCAACGAGAGAGCTCCAGGGCAGCGAAGGAGCTGGGCAGGGCTCAACAGGATTGCTCGTGTGTTAGCATTAAGTGTATGGATGGTGTCTGCGTTAGCAACATTTCTGGACAGCGTTTCTCTGTCCTGTACATTCAGAGACACAGGACTTTGTTTTCTCTATTACTCGCACAACCTTTCCAGCCTATCTCAACCAAATTGCCGACTTTGCTTCTGTTGGGCTGGAGCAGATCCTGGGAAGCCTTTGGGGACAAGGCTGCCTAGGGGAACAATTCAGTGAATGTCTTGCTTTCTCCCTACTGCTGGAACCACGTGGGGCAGGAGCTGGGGGAAACAGAAAGCCATCACCACTTGTTATTTAAAGGGAGAAAGAAACTTCTTTTTTGTCAGATACACTTGTTTAAAATCAGGGCTTTGTTAGGAAGATGGAGAAAATAAGATGATGATGATGTAGACCTACACAGTAAAGGGGAAACAAAGCATTCAAATTTTCTGATATCAAACAGTCCAGAAGGTAGAATCACCCTTTCTTTTATCTTCTTCTCACTTTAATCTTTGACTTTAGACAAACATTTTTCTAAGCAAATTACGTGGAGAATTCAAACCCAGCTTCACTTGATCAGATCTTACAAAGCAGCTTGAAACAGGACCACAGCACACACCACCCAGAGAATTACCAAAGGGGGAATCATTAAACCTGAGAACTTGGGTAGAGAACACATGGAACAGAATGGAATAGATGCTTCTGCACCATTCAGTTGCATGTGCAAGAGCAGTTACCTTCTCTTCCACATCTGCATGAAGTCTGTGCAGAGAAACTGAAGATCTTCAGGTGTGGAAACATGCTAAGATGAGGCAAACTTAAAAACTTTCAAGTCAGCACCCAGCAAGTATTTCACAAGGCACACTACAAGATAGCTTTGTCTGCAGGACTAACAGCAGCTTTGTGCTCTAGATGAGTTCAGAACTGAATACTGAGGGTTTAGCTTGAAGCATTGCTGGGCTTTATAGCTTTGTGGCAGGCAGAATCTTCTTAATTGCAGGATAATGATGTGGTATGGGCACGTGCCTCTTGCCTAGTGGTTACGAGTTACTTTGTACAGCTACATAAAACTCACATCAAATAGAAAGCATAGACGTGTCCTTCCAGTCTGATGGAGGGAGAAAAGGAGGAGCATGGAAAGGAGGTCAAACATAAACCGTAGCAAGGTTAAAATTCTTGGATTAAAAAAGTGACCTTGAAAGTATGGTTTATCCTGCTGCTTTGCAACACAATTTGTCATGTTGTCCAACATCCCTATTTGAAACTATCAAAGGCCTTCCTTTTCCTTAAGGAAAAAGCAGGCAGCACCTTCTCACTAGAATTGTCAAGTGTAGAGGTGGAATTCTCATCCTGTGAAGAATGCCCTGTAACACAGGCCTGGGAGAATTGTCTGAGTGGAGAGGAGAAAAAAGTAATTGAAATGTTAAATTTGCTTTGGTTGTGACTGACATGATGCTGTTCTTATTTGTTTTCAAATATCAAAATGCTTTCTTGATGGAGCTTTTACAACTTAAAACCTGCAACCCGTTTAACAAGAACTCTGTTTTCAGCCTAGTTCAGAACTGATTTGTCTGAATTTAGCATGACACAGTCCCCACCATCTTCTGCCAGAGATTTTTCTCCTGCAAATCCATGATCCAGATACATGATTATTTCAAATTTGCATTTAAAGAGGAGTAAAAGATTGATTTGAATTCCAGGGGAGGAGAGGGAGGCACAGTGATGTTGCTGAATCTCTTATTCCCAGAAGAACCAGGAAAGAATTAAGATTACTAAAGAAGTGTAATTTGGGTCAGACCAACCATCTTAATCCATGTCAGTTAAAAATATTATTTTCCCCACTTTTGTAATGCGTTAGACACAAGCATGTTTGATTTATGATGGGAGTCAAAAACATCTGTACTTCGGGGCACAAGCAAATGCTTATTTAAACAATGGGACTCCCTGGGGGGGATATAGGAAAGAAATGACATTCTTTTGCAAAGAATTCAGTGTTTTTCACTCCTCGAAGTATCGTGCTTTGTTTTGGAAAGTACTGTGCAGAAGACATAATGACTCAGCCTATTATAAAGGAGTCCAGCAACTTTCACCTTTATGTGACTGGTATGAATATGAACTAGGTTAGCACTGATGAAATATTGTTACTGTTTGCCTGCCTTTGAGTGGCCCACATGAAAATAATTGGTCATCTCAGTCTCATTGGCAGCATACAAGTATTCACATCTTAAAAACATTTAGAATTAGTTGGCAGCCTGAGGTCTTGTCTGTACTCAGGATTAGCTCTGATTTCAGGAATTATTTTAGCTTCTGGTACAAACCAACTGTAGATAAAGTTGTGCAAGTAGTGATCTACGCTGCCATCTGTGCCATTTGATGGCTGACATGGGGACTAGTTCTAACTGTAGATGAGGCTGAAGGAACCAGCTTCTGGATGGTTTCATATCCTGAATCAGTTCTCATTATGTGCTGGAGTAGTTTATTTGAAGTTTTTCAGGAAAAAAAAAAGTGTTGAGGGTATCAGAAGATAAACATCTGTAGCATTGTTTTAAATTCAAGCCTGCACTAGGTGGAGAGTCCATTCTGTAACCGGATGATGTGCTGTATACGCATTGATATGATTAGAAACAGGCTTGAAAGTATCATTTAAATTTACTAGTAAACTTCTCAGGCTTCAGTGAGCCAGGTCTGTGAGTGGATGTTGTACCCGCTCCTGTTAAATCCATGATCTTGAATCCAGACATCTCTACACTTAAGGGACTTTCTTGCCAAGCTTTGGAACCAGCCTCTGTAGCTCAGCACAGTCGATATACTATGAAGAAGATGTGCCTCACTGTAGAGCCCAGTGTAAACTGTTAATGTCAACAAAGAGGCCAGAGCAGAGAGACAGAAATACGTCTGTTCCTGCAAGGTTTCCACATATGGAGAAAGCAGAAGAAAAGTAACAATCTACATTTCAGCTGCTTTTCTAAATGAACATATTCAACAATGTGTCAGGCTTGTAGCTTTCTCTTCCTGTGTAAGGCTATGCCAAACTAGAGTGAGGAAGCCTAGGGCCTTTTAAAAGAAGGTGTGAAAAACACTAGGACAAGTGTAGAATTTTAGAAAAGAGCCAAAGCCTCTGTCCACCCTCAGAAGAGCAGAATGACAGAGCTCTGGCAGCCATTGCAGCCACCACCGATTTATTTACGAGTTCCTGGAGTCAATCCAGTGTAATTATGGGCCTGAACTCCAGATCAGATTCACTTGACATTTGAGAAAGTCTGTGGAAAAACAGTAATAATAAACTGATAATAACCATCCCTCTCATAAGGAACAAAAAATAAAGGGGAGAAAAAAGGCAGGTGGGGAGAGGGGATGGCAACATAATCCCCAGAAGACCTCCTGCCCGTTAGGAGATACTTTCAGTATAAACCCCTGTGTATTTTCTAAAAGGAGCTATGGAGAATTTTGGAGTTAGTCCTGACTCATGTCAGTGCTATTGCAATTACTGCACTGGAAAGAATGAAAATAGGGGGTGCAAAAGAAGCTGGGATAAGTTGGGACAGCAGTTTCTTTTGGTGGAGTAGATAGTTTGTGGCCCACATGGCATTTATCCAAGTGTGCTCATCACCTAAATTATATTTCCATGAAGCAGTTGGCTTTGGAAAAAGGTGTTTGAAGAAACTACGCTGTAGCGTATGATTTGTTTTCAATTTCATGCACAGTATAGAAATACACTTTTTGTACTTTACAGCAGGTCTCTTATTCTGCTTTTTCATATCATTGGTATAACATGGAGGAATATCAGGGTTAAAAATCTTCGTATTTAAAACATCTGCAGTCTTATATCAGGATTTATATTCCACTGTTCAATCTTTTCCATCTGAATCACCCCATATTCTTTTCTATTGAATTTCTGTAAGATGGCTTTAAAAACCCAACTCTGAGAGTTTTCCGGAAAAAAAAATATTTTTCAAGTAAGATAAGTTGATTAATTCTGCTGAATGGAAAAGGCATCTTCTCTGACAAGAAAGAGGGCTGACATTTAGTTTACAGTTGTGTCAAGTGTTTTATTTCAGGTGATGGAATTGAATTGCAAGTTATGAGTGAATGTTTAGCAGAGCAAGAACAGTTAATTACATTTATGCTACACCTGAACAGCATATTGTGAGTTTTCCTTACGTAGGTTTCAGAACATATAACCTACTTATGCACAGGTGAAAAGGGGTCCATATATGCAAATGGATCTTGTCGGAGGATGCATTCCAATTAGCTGCTTTTATCAAACAACAGCAACCAAACGTCGAGTGCCCTGACAATCAATACTGAGCCCAGTAACACTAGACAGTGTCTGAAGGAAAGGAATCCTGGGTGAATGAATGGGGTTATTGGCCCAGAACATGTCATCTTCAAGTGACCTGCTTTACCATGCTCACCTAACTTCTCAGGAACATCTTGCTCACAACATGGAGTGAGTAACTCCAGTTTTGAAGGAGAAATAATATTGAAAAAGGAATGGTCACAGCTCTATGCAGAACAAATTCAGTTCTCAGGTATCTAGTGAATGTAGACTTCTTCAGGTTAAGTGCCTGGGGATCACACACGTTGAAGTGGTTTAGCCTAGATTATTCAGCCCATTCTCCCTGATCTGACAATAGTATTGAGAGCTATATGTAGAACTGGAGTTCTGTGTTATTTAAGTTTTGGGGTTTTTTAAATTTGGCTTTTTATTTAACTTTATTTACTTTATTTGACGTTTATTTAACACTTCAGGTTATTTTGTTATTTCTATATGCTTTGATACTTTCATTTATAAATATGTGTCTCATAGGTCTTGAGAAGGTGACTTAGCAGTCTGAGGCTCTGGTGTAAGGTCAATGATAAAAGTGTAATGTATAGGAATGGAATTTTTTTTTCTTACTACCATACGTCTGGCTTTCACCAGACATATCCTTTTTTTTTGTTCCTGGTAATTTTGTTGGAGCAGAATTTGAGAATGCCAACAATTGTCTGGAACAGCCTTACCAGAATAGCAGCTCTGCCCGGGTTGCTGGATATCTGGAAATCCTAGACACATTCACTGTGCATTGTAGATCAGCTTCACAAAGCATGCGGTACTTCCTCCGTGTTAGAACTTCAGAGCATATGTTGCCCAGATGAACGGCACAACCCGTAGTAAACCCACTTACTGTGCAAAGTCAGATTAACTATATAATTTATGCACTGTACATCTGATACTTTTACATGCTGGACTTAAAGTTATTTTCTATTCCGCACATGCTCTTAGATTTCTACTGGCTATTTCTTGAGTGCAAATCAACTGACTTTTTGTTTACTTGTTTGCATGTCTCTTAATGATGAGACACTGTTACCTGGAAAAAACAGTGCATAAAATTCAGCAAGACTCTGTTGTAATTGGTCAGCTGAAGTTGCATCCAAACCACTGAACTTGGTGGAATGTTGGAGCACAGGGTCACACTGAATGAAGCTTTCAGCTACTAACAGCATCTGAAGAACATCAAGAACAAGTTGAAAGCCTCAGTAAATATCCTTCGGAAAGTAGCTGGCACTGCTGTATGGATTCCAACACAGGCAGTGGGCCTCTCTGCCACAGAGTTTTCTTCATGTTGTTTGGTGTGATAGCCCTCACACAGAGCTCATAGTTACTAAAATAAATAGTGCTTCTAGAATAATATGTGGGATTTTGAACTCCATTCCTCAACTTTGGCTTCTGGTCCCATCTAGCAGTCTCACAGCAGATACTAAAATGTGAAACAGTCACCATGCAAGAGGAACAAAAATAATAATCCCATAATGACAAGAAACATCACCATTAGCAATCCCAAGTTTGCTGTTCATAAGAATTTTGAGAATTATTGGCATCAAATATACACAGTCTGTAGGGTCTAAAAGGAACTTAATGTTGATATTCCAGAAGTATTCCTGCTCCGGCAGGGGGATTGGACTAGATGATCTTTCGAGGTCCCTTCCAATCTCTAACATTCTGTGATTCTGTGATTCTGTGATTCTGTGAAGTACTGCCTTCCCTTGACAATACTGGACAGAACTCCCAGTGACTTCAGAAGAGCACACATCTGTGCAGACAGTGATACAGTCATTTACTTGTGCTGTGACTGTGGCACAATGAAGACCATAATCTATAATGGTAATGGCTTTGAAATACAGGTATATGCAAGGGGCATAAGAGGAATTCCTCAGCCTTCCAGGCCTCGGTGGGCTATGTAACTGTGGCATGAGTTTGTAGTCTGTAGGTATTTTCTGGAATGACACATGAAAAAAAGATGGAGCAAATCGGTGTCAGTCCAGTCACATTTCCACATGGAAAACCCTGTAGGTTCAAGTTTAAGTCTTTGCACTGATGTAATTGAGCTTACTAGTTTATTGTTTTGTCTGTATGCACTTCCAACTTCTGTTTCCCCAGAGGTGTTCTTCTGCATGGGTATGCTTGTGTTTCCAACACTATGACTGAGTATTCAAGATATAAACAATAGTGTAAATAAAAGTGCAAGTACTTTCAGCAGTTCACTCACAAAGTCTTAACATACATTAGCCTTTATGAAAGCCTTGTATGAAAGCAAGGTGTTTACTTGCAAACATCTACAATCAGAGCTTTAGCTACTGAAGTGTGGGCAGCATTTTGATTGCTTGCATGGGATAGTATGAGAGCAGTCTGCCACTCAGAGTCCTTTTGCTGTAGAACTTGGTTGTAGAGAAAGGATTGCTTTGCAGTACTTTCGGATAATAAGGTTTTTATTTTACCTAGTCAAGTAATTAAACAAGTTGTATTCAAGGGGACAAGACTATTTGGGAACGCCAATATAATTTTCTCAACGGTTTCAGCTGGAAAAATAGGAGAGGAAGAATCAGAAACATTAAATGTTTGATTTTGATATTTTTAAGTAAGTGAAATGTTTTGACTTTGGATTTAGAAGTGGCAGGTCAATTTTATATTTGGCTTAATTTTTGAAAGACCTGCAAAATTGTCGAATGAATTTAAGCACGGAACAAAACAACTTAGAAAAATCAAAGCTGTGAAAGTTTTTTATTTTTTTTTCCATTGTGGCTCACTGAGTTAGGAATCCATGACCCATTTGTCTTCATGGGCTAGCTCTGCCCACTACTCAAAAGATCCAGTGATAGTCTCCATATGAGGCTGTGTCTTGGTCTCTTGAGCTGGATCTAGAGTCATTATGGTTGAAGCTTGAAGATGGAAGTGGATGGCCCTGAATGATCCACTAGCAATAAAAATCTATCTGGAGCACTTTTATGGTTAAACACAGACTTCCCATGAAGACCCCCAATTACAAATACTTTGAGATGCATGAAAAGAACAACCTTTACAAAATAAGCCTCCCAAGTCTTATCACTGCCAATGTCATACATAGAGTCTGAATCGTGCTAGCACTGTCAGGAAAAGTCTGAGTTTCTTGCAATCTTTCACTAGGATCCTGCAGTCTAATAGCTTATTCATTGTTTATTTTCCCTCTTACACTAATGTTTAGCAATAGATATGAGAGGGGCTAGGAAAAAGAAAACAGAACACAATGAAGTGAAGACACTTCTTATAAGCAATCCACATCAAAGGATATAAGACTGTAGAAGGCAAAACCGGAACTCGATTGACTTCTGTCTATAAGAATGAAAATATTTGTAGTCTCGCTTGCCATGTTTGTAGTCAGAAGAGCTACATGGAACCCGTCCTCTGCCAAGCCAGTGTATTCACATCTCATCTGTGTGAAATAAAGATCCCATTTTTGGCTTGCCTAAAGCAACTTTTCAGAAAAATAGAATAAGGTTATTTGAATAGGAAAGCCCTAATTTAAACAAGTAACACTCTGTACAACTCGTAGCTTTTTCAGCAAACTGAATTAATGAAGGAACAAAAAGACTAAGCAGAGATGTTTTGTCTCCTAATAAAACCCCCTGACCTCTTTTAGGTCTAAATAAAACTTTCAAGGCAGGAATTTAATAGAAAGACAGATTTTATGAAGGAAGGTCTTGTTTACTACCAAGTGATACAGTGAGTAGTTTGGTGACGTAGCAGTTATTCTCTGTTGTGTGATTGTATTGTGGTGTTTCATATGGAAAACATGATAAGTGTCAATGTGTTGTGCAGTGGAAATAATGTATTTAGTATAAACTGAATTTGCTGATGCTCATATGTCCACTGGTTGTCTACAACAGGTTGTCTACTCAGATAGGAAGATTAGATTGAAAACACAGTGTAGGCCTTCAGCTACAACTCACAACCACAAAAAAGAAGATTAGGGTGTCATTCAGCTGAAAACTCAGTCTCTGAATGTATATGGTTTGTGTAAGAACCACTGCACCCATTTCCAAAGTGATACAGAATATTGCTGCTACACGTAGGAAGCAAGGCAGAAGGTACAAAAAAGATTTTAAAAGACATGTTTGTGAGTTCATTTGCAATGCTGACACAATTTCACACACATTGTTGCCAAAGATTTGTGTCTGGTGGTAAACAACAGCAAAACATGAAAACATAGAAGTCCCAGTTCTGATACTGTGTCAAGGAGTAATTTCCATAACAATGATCATTTCACAAAGATCAGAAATTATTTAGTGATAAAACACATCCTCCAAACCAACAGTGAAAGCACCTCAAACCAAGTACAAATTATTTTCTGCCATGTATTTATTTATTTAGGCCCCACTTGAATACAACAGTGAAGTACTTCAGAACTCTCAAAGAATACAGTACTAATAACTAGAATAAATAGTTATACTTGAAGATTTTAAGTTAAGCATCTCCTGAAATGATTTGCCAGATTTATGCTGAGGGAGCTGACAGCTCACAAGCTGTGATTGATAAGAGGTTTGTGGCAAAAGATGTTGGTACTTTAAGCTATTTGAGGACCTACAAAGTGCTGGGGACTGTATAGTAGCTGGGGGAAAAAAAGATGGAATACAGCAGGATCTGGCAACAAATATCTCTTCCTTGATATACTCCCAAGTCTGGGTATGGAGTTGGAGATGGGCAAGGAAGCACCTATGCTTGGAAGAGTCCTTGGAGACCCGTTGTGTTAACTCTGAACCCCATCATGTTGCTGTGACAGTAGGGAAGTGTCAGAGCAGAACCAGACACACAGCTAAAGGTTTTTTAAAAGCTAAATGGGCTTAATGTTGTGGGGAGGTCATGAGCAATGAGCTGCCAAGCTGCACTTTGAGACCTTTCTCCTACTGTGAACTAATGGTGACATAAGGTACAAGGCAGTGGAAAATCAGGCTTTAAAGCTATCTTTCATTAAATGCAAAATGTTTATGTTTTAGCCAATTAAAATATCAGTGTGTTCAAATAATCTATAAATCCATGATCTTGAAGCCTGTCCAAAACCAATAAAAAAAGCCAGTACCTGCAACAAAGACATCACAAGTCAAGCAATATTAAATGTGCTGTACAGGTCTATGGAATGAGCACATTTGGGGGGGATTGCTTGTAGGTTCTCAGATTTGGCCTGGCTTGAGCAAGTTTAGCTCACTGTATTGGAGACTGCATCCTTACATTAGGGTTGGATCTTCTTCCTGTGCTTCTCTGTTTTTCTGATAAGCATAATTATCAGCTATCTTTATGCCCCAGTCTAACTCCCTGTATTCTTCTTAATCATTCTCACTAAAGCAAATAACCCTCCCCAACCTGGTGTGAGTATAATTATATTTCATTACTTCATAACTGAGCCATGAAAGAGCTATAAAATGTTATATGTTACACTAGAAGCAGTGAGGAAAACATGGAATAATACTACTACTCCTCAGCAGTGTTGGCACCTATAAACGGATGGGGTTCACGGTGCTGCATGTGTGCAGATGATCAAATACAGAAGCATGAAGGGGGAACGTTCAGATAACCCAGGAGAGACTGAACTGCCATAATGGGAGTACTTCTGTGGGGTTATTTTTTCCCAGCGGAAGTAGTGCCAAGGGTGAGAGAAAATGTGTGGATAAACATCTCATTGATGGGGCAAGACTGTCTAAGTTTGTTCTTCAGGCATCCACTGTTGCTGTGTCTCCTGCTCCTTTGTTAACGTTTGAACTTGAGTGAAAATGAACAGTTGTGAAAGTTGGTGGAGACCTGAAGTTCTATTTTCTGTATTGTATGACCTTTGTATGCTGCCAAGGTGGCACAAAAAAGCACAAATTGGGAAGGAGCATCCTGCTGCTGACAGCATCTCAGGTTAAGATGTTCTGGTTAGAGCCCAGGGGGGTGATTCCAGCACAGATTTCTTTCCAGTCCCTTAGAGACAGGTGACCCTCAGGTGACTGTGCTGCTGACTTCTGTGCCAAGTATGCTAAGTATAAGATATAGAGAACGCTTATATAACATTTATGGTATTTTTTTGGTAAAATAGTAACCAAGGAATACTCTGAAGCAGCTCCCTGATCTATTCCTAGTGCTGGGCAAACATTTTCTAAATTAAGTGTTTTCTATTTTGAAAATAATGATACATAAGTGGGAATATGTCAGGGTGGATATTTCATATTGGCAATATTCACGCTTAGTAAAAGGAAATTTAGTTAAGGCTTATTGAAAAGGTTTTGGAATGGTATATTTCTTCTTTGTTCTCTTTCAGAAGAGTTCTTATTCTTTAAAAAACAAGCAAAGAAGCAAAAAACTAAATGTATTTTTTATTAATTTTAACAAAATTGTATTTTTCTATTGAAGTGATTTTTTGGGAACATTTTGTTTTACAGGACTTTACAGTTCTCTATTTTTTTTCCCCTCCTAACCTGGATATGTTTCAAAATGTCAGAATTTCCTATGAAACAGAAGTTCCAGTTCTGCCATAGCCCTGCCTGTGGAGCCTTTAGAATGGGGAATGATGGTTAATCTCTGTAATTACCCCAATAAACCCAAAATTGCAGGCGAGAGGAAAAAAAGTAAAAAAAAAAAAAAAAAGAGAAGAAATAACTTCTCCGGATTTTTGTAATTAATATGTCCTCAAAAACTCAAGCATACATGCAATTGTCCCTGTAACAGAACTCATTCTACTTACATAGAGGAGCTTTCTAGCGATAAACCTGTGTCTGCCCTCTGACACTGTTGTATGAAAGAGGCATCAGTGGTATGGTACAAGCCGTTATTCTAGTCACTTTGTTCAGCAGACAGGAGTAAGAAGATGGACTTCATTTAAATCTGTGGCAAAAATAATCACTCATAAAATCATGGAATTTGAATGTAACCATTTGGGGCCTTTTAAAGCTGCCTTGCTTTGCTCAACTGCACTATTTCAACTGCTCATTATTGGCATGCTTAAATATTCATCTACAAACTTGGAAATCCCAGTTCTCTTTCTGAATTGACTGCCTCTAATTTATTCACCTGAAGTCTGAGACTTTTATTTTTCAAGTAAATTTAACAAATGCTTTCTCTCTCTCAAATCCCTTTTCAGAAGATTAGAAGAGAGAATATCTAAAGAGGATGTAATATTCTAAGGCATTCACCTACTTAGTAAGATTGATCCTGCCTAAGGAGACTATGGATAATTAAAGCCATCTGACCAAATCAGTTTTCATTTCTAAAAATGCCTTGGTCAGGCTGTATACAGTAAGATGGACAAAGGGAGAGAGAAGTGTAGACAATAGTAAATGCAACCAGGTTACTTCTGGTGGACTAGAGACCAGAGAGAGAACTGCAAAGATTGGGAAGCAGGTTCTGTGCTACTGTAGCACTTTTTTAAAGTCAAAAAGGAACCAAAAGAAAGTTCATTATTTATTCCAAGAATATGTAAATCTGGATGCACAAAGAAGTAACATACTATCTACATAAAACATTTCCATTTGCTGGCTCCTCCCATCTGGATTTACTGGATTATGGCCAAACAGTTGTAACTGCCAAATTTTTCTCTAACAGAAAATCCATCTGAGCAGAATTTAATATTGGCAAGAGGATGTTTGGAGACATGTGTGAAAAATTAGGAACCCTTTAAGGGAAGAAGTCACCCATTTAAAAATGAGCAGAAAATAATCTATCATACATTCCCATCAAATCCCTTTTGATTTCAAGTACCAAAATAATGACTGGATCAGACCCCAGAGATGGCTGGACTGTTTGTTATGGATTTACCATTATTTTTGGAGAGAGAAAAAATCCGAACTGAGCTTTTAAATGTTTTTAGTTTTGCTTTTTATGTACTTTCTTTGTGGAATACCTTGCACAAATAATTTTTAGTCTTTTGGCTGTTTGAAACAGCTTCCTTTGAGCATATCAGCACATTTATCCATGTTTTGTGTTTGTACTTTCAAGTATTGTTTTTCCCTGACTGGATAACTCTTAAATTTAAAATGGAATCATAAATCAGGGAATAAAAATACCAAACTGTAGTGTATTCTGTTTCAAGAGGATAATCGCTTTCCTAAAATGTATGAAACATTTGTAACCACAAGCATTTGGAGGAAAGGCTAAATAAGGCAAGAGATTAATAATACTGCTAATTAACAAATCACATTATTCAGCTTATTAACAACAATATTTGCTACTTATGAGGATTTTTTTTGTTTTGCTTTGTAAATACTGACTCAACCCTACCACGGTATGTGTGGTACTGGACATGTAGAACAGAAATCAGTGAGGTTTAGTTTTTCTGTTTTGTAGAGAAAAACAAAAGACTACAAAAGAATTGTTTGAGGGGGGGTTTTTTGCCCTGAAATAGAGCTGTCTCATTTTGTAATTATTATCAAAACAATTTATGGTTTAAATAAGTAATCTTATTTTTTATTAAAAAAGTTAAAATAATTTCCTTATTTCCAAAATTAATATTTAAGTTTCAGCATTATGGAACAAAAACCTTCGGGTGGCATTTATTTGACCAACTGTAACCATCACAGTCTTAAATACATGTCTTTGAATGAAGTGAACTGACATTCAGACATGCCTGTTTCTCTGCGTTGACTATAACTATGGAGTTAGACAAAATGCCTGACTCAGATTTGGCTACAGATAAGCATTTTTTAAAAAAACCCCACCCCTCCCAGACCTGTCTTTCTTGGAGTAGGTTTGAAATGACTTCACATATTGAACTCTTAAATGTGTGATTACTTGTCAGTTCAAACCTGAATTATTCCACATATTTTGTCCAACCCCACTTCTGACGCATGCTCCAGAGACAGAAAAATGATCATACAGTATTCAGTTCTCCATGCTGATTAAGATTTGAGTTCTATTATTTCATCCCCAATTATAGCTCCTTTATCACAGCCACAGGGTGTGTTACAGAGTTACCCTTCACTCTGCTAATCAAGAAGAATGTGTCTGTTCTCCACATTTCTTTCGTGGAGGCGGTTACCGTTTCTGGGCATATGCAAGCAAAACGTTCACCTCACCAGACACAGCACTGGAAGTCTGAACAGAGACAGCCCAGTGGATTCCCAGCATTGTGGCTTCTGTGATTGATTAAATAGAGATTTATGCATTCCAGAATGAAAGAGAAACAAAAATACATCCTTCAGGAGCATCTTCTGTAACCAGTGTGATACAGAGCTGAGAAACTATTCTGATATTTGGTAAAGAAAATCAGGAGCCTCAGACATAGGCTGTCACATATGGCATCACAGATACAACCAGTGAAGATAAAATAACTTAATCATAAATAAAAAATTTGTAGGCTATATTCCTATATTGGCAGATCTACTTGGCATAATGAAAATTAATTTAGTTTCTTCTTCCTTGTGCAAGTTGTGGTATACCTGTCAGCTTGTGTCTGATTTGGCAATATTTTTTATAGAATCAAAACACAATTCAGGTTAGAAAGAGCTTCTGGAAGTCATCTGGTCTAAGCCCCTGCCCCTGTGTGCACTGTGCAAAGGCAGGACTTTCCTCCTGCTTAAAACAGGACTGACTTCAATATTAGATCAGGTTGCTCAGGGTCTTCTTGTCCAGCTGAGTTTTGAGTCTCTGCAAGGATGATGTTTCTCCAAGAGCTTTGGACAACTTGTTCTGGTGTTTGGCTGCCCTCAAGGAATTTTTTCCTAATTGGAATTTCCTTCTTGCAGTTTTTCTCTGTTGTCTCTTTGGCTGCTGACCTCTAAGAAGCTTGTCCCTCCATCTTGTCTGTAGCTACCCAATAGGTAGTTAAAACAGCAATTAGATCCCCACTTTTGGCCTCCTCAAACTCAATTGCCTCAGCCTCTCCTTGTAAGTCAAACACTCCAGCCTCTTAACCATCGTAGTGGGCCTCTACTATTATATAATTTTCACCTTTTTTACAGTTTCTTAGAATTGCTACCTTAAAAAATCCAAAGTTAAAATACATTTTTATTTGTGTAATTGCCAATGCATTTGCTGTAACCTGATCATCCCAAAAGAGAACTGCTTGAAAAATGTAACCAGCTTTTCTAGTCATCTGGTCTGTAGAAGAGTGGACTACTCCATCAAGGCAGCCAAATTTAACAAGGAAAAGAACCAGATTTAGCAACCATATCAAAAGCAGACATGGTTTCAAGAGATGTAAGACTTATATTCCATCCAGATAACAGTCCAGGTGGATAGTAAAAACAAGTTCCTAACTCCCTTTTTAAAGGTGGATGGAGAATGTATTTCTTATCTAAAATGTTTAAAATACAAAAATAGTAATGAATGTATACATAGGGTTAAAAATTACACGTACATGTCTGGAGCCATGCCAGGGAAGAGCAACGACATTGTGATCAAAATTAGGGCACAGAACCTCTTTTTGGTAGAAAATATTAAGAGTTAACATAGACCATAGAAGGCATGACTGGAATTATAATACTGATTCCTCTTTGAATTCGGTAGAACAGCACCAAGGTAGACTGTCAGGTTTATCTCCCTGAACAATCCTTAACTGCATGTTCGAACCAGAGAACATCCTCTGAGCCCAGCCCCAGTTCCATGTTCATGGGAACTGTTTTAAATACCGTAGCAGAAACTGGGCCTGTGCCCCTGGCTTTATCCATCACTTGATCATGCACAGGGAAGCCCCAGCATTATCATCAATCCAAAATGAAGTAAGTTAGAAACTGCAGGGAGGGGTAAGCGTGGGGAGGTACGCATGCGCTGTCCTGAGAGCTGGGGTGAGTGCCTGCTGTTCCCACCAGCCCTTCTGCAAATGGGTCAGCAGCCAATTTGTGCTCTGCGCGAGCACCGGCTGCCAGCGGGGAGTGAGTCAGCTGAGCCGCGGTAGCCCTGCACAAGCTTGCGGTCGATGCTGAGTGCCTGCTGGTTTCCTTCTCTAAATGCTTCACCCCCTCCCTGCTGTGGGGAGAAAGTTAACCACGCTTTCTGCGGACTCCAGGGATGGGTGTTCATTTTTGAGGGACAACAGGGGACCGGCAGTCTCAGCTGCCTGCTGTTCGCTGTTGTGCTGCTGGGAGGGAGGCCTAAGCAATTTCTCTGACCCCAAAAGCTTCAGCCATGCTCTGAGGTGGACCCAGTGCCAATACGCTTCCTGTAGTTGATATATTTTTATCTCATCCTTGTAATCAGTGACACCACCAACTGCAACACCAGCTGCAGGGGAGAAGAGAACCTCTGCCAGGTTGTTTTTCAAATGTAGCAGGATTTGACTTGTTTATTGAAGGAAGTGGGGTTGATTAGTTGTGTTGCAGGACTCATGCCCCTTTAGAGACCAGTGGGGAAGAGTCCTTTCCCATCCATTTAGACCAGGTGTAACTACTGGAGCAATGGGCACAAGGAGGAAGTCAACAACCTCTTAATCAAGCTGGCTTTGTAGTGGCTTAATCTAACTACATTTCCAGGATTCCTGGACTTACGCCCAGAAAGAAAACCTGTTATATAATATAAATTATTAAGATAAATGCTATAATGAAATAATATTGTATATTATAGTAATTATAATAATAGCATTTGTTATTATATTTTAGAACTGAATATATAGGCAAATATATTTAGCTAGCTGGGCCGCTAGTGCCCAGAAATTCTTCCTGTGTGCACTGTGCAAAGGCAGGACTTTTCTTCTGCTCTGGTGGGTGTGCAGCAAGTGTGGTTACAGTTAGTATCTGCCCTACTACATATGTATTAAGCTATTGAAGTGCACATGTGCAAGATGTCCATTATGTCCCAAACATTTCAGATTTACATGACCCACATCCAAGAAAAGGACAAAGCAACTATGGCTCCAGCTGTTTAGTTTATTTGGAAAAAGAGCCTCAAGGCTCTTCCTGAATGATTCTGTTAGTTCCTTGCTGTTGAGCTTGTAACATTTTTTCTTTTTCTTTCTTTCTTTCTTTCTTTCTTTCTTTCTTTCTCTCTCTCTTTCTCTCTCTCTTTCTCTCTTTCTCTCTTTCTCTCTCTCTCTCTCTTTCTCTCTCTCTCTTTCTCCCTCTTTCTCCCTTTCTCTCTTTCTTCCTTTCTTTCCTTTCTTTCCTTTCTTTCACCTTGCCACTCTGCCTGTTTTGTTTTAAAAAGGAGTTTCTGCAGAAGTTTCCAAAGGATAATTGTTTGAGGAAATACTCATGCTCTCTGGAAGCCAGTATTAGTAAATACCTGTGGATTTACTTCAAAGGAGAGGGAAGTTAAATACAGAAACACTGGTAAATTAGCTCATTTCTATTTTTTATCTGCCTATTTTAGAATTGTAGCCACAGACAAATGTTAATGTAGGGTAAACTTTGGCTTAAGTAGACACCATTGTTTGCATTGAGACGAGGGTCAGAAACAAGCTCTGGAAACCATTTGTCAGTAAAACCCTGATAAAACTAGGAAGCTATTCATGTGGTTTGAGTTCACACTGTCTTCTAAAGCACTATTTATCATGGTGACAGCCACAAAATAAATCTCATAATTATAAAGGGACACTGCTAAACAGTTTCAAAACTAAAATTTTGAGTTGGAACATCAGACACTCATTCTGGGAAGACACTGGAACTATCTCATAGCCATTTAGCAAAGGAAAGCATATGGGCTTAAGTAAATGAACTTTTCTATACAAAAGTGATATACCAAGCAAAGTAACGAATGATGCTTGCCACCTGTTCGGCATAAAAGGATACCTTGAAATTCTAGGAGGGTGCGAAAAGGAATCAGATGTAAAGGATACTTTCACTGACGATGGTTTGCAGTGGATTGTTCTCCCTGGAAAAGGATAGATACGTCTTACCCAGGCAATGATCCTGCACACAAACAACAGTTGCAAATTTAGCACCATGGATGCTTTCCTGGTATGTTTAAAACATCAGGCAGTAGAGCAATGAGTTGGTCATGGGAAGAAGAGAGCCAACAGCACTTCTGGCTTTGAGACAGCAGGAGCTCTGAGGCCTGGAAAGCCAGCAGCAAGTCTTGAGATGGGTAGTTAATGAACTGGGTAGGCAGAAGGCTTTGACCCTCTGGTTCTCTTTTTTTTTTTTCCCCATATTGAAAAGCTTTGGGCTTACTCAGGCTGGCGTGGCTTTTGGGTTAGAGAAAGACCTGGCTTGATGAGATTGCTTGGTTTTCTGCAACAGTCTTCACCAAAAGAGTATGTGCTAGCTACTGTAGCTCTTTCAAGGCTAGTCTGGTTTAAGGGTCTGCAGAGGCTGCTCAGAGGAGGCAAGCTGCACAGTTCCTGGTCAGTCCTTTTCCCAGGCCAGAAGAAGAGCCAGCACAGATCCCTTCTAGCAACTGTGCACAGAAGGAAACTGGAAAGGCTGGTACCCAACATTTTTTAAGTAAAGAACTCTTAGAAGAAAGAGAAGCGATCCATTTCCTGCTCTGTTGCTGTTGGATGAGTGAGCTCAGCCTTTCCTCTTCCTTGTCTTTTGCTCCTTTGCTTTCCCTCTCCCCATATCTCAATCAGGGTCTTGAGTGCATCAAAAGGCTCTAATTGCCCCGACCTTTTCTCCTATTCTGATAGTCCCTCTCATCTCCTCTTTCAACAATATTTTCCCCATGACATCCCCTGAATCCAGGTTTATGTAATATAAGTAAAGCGAATGAGTCAGAAAGAAACGGAGCTAACAGGCCATGCATCTATCATCACCCCCTCCCTCGATCTGTCTTTGCTATTATATCCCACAAACTTGACCATTCTTTGTCCTTTCAACTTGCAAGTTATTAGGGCCAGGAACTCTATCTTTCCATGCATTTGGGCAGCACGGCATTCAGTGGGGACCTAATTTCTGCTTGAGGCATTGCTATAATATTAATTACAGTAATTGAGAGTCTCAGGTGTGCTTTGTCTGGAGTTGAACCATAACAAAAAGGACGTCTCTAGACTATAAGCAAGGCAGAAGATTACTCAGCCCTGACAATGGAGTTTCTCACTTTTTCCAAAGACAGTTTATATTTTTCCAAAGACAGTTTATATTTTTCTTTCCTGAAACAGTACAACAGATTCCCTGTAAGAAAATCCAGGGGTTCTAGTCCAAGGTTTTCCTTACTGAGCTGGGCACAGACCTGAGAAGTGCCCTAGGGACACCTCCATACATCCCTCATGGTATACCTGGATGAAAGCCATCCTTCAAGAACTCCCTAACACAACCTCCCACTTCACCCACCTGCAGTCAGAATTTTTTTCTGTCCTGGGCTTCACACTCCAGGCAAGAGTACCTTGGCAAGTCCATGTTACTACCCAGCCAGCTTATTCAGAGAGCTTTTAACCCCAAATGAGGGTCTTGTGATTCCTTCATATTTTCAGTACACATCCAGGTACAACTGGAATTTCTGCTGGTTTTAAGAGCCTTGCCTCCAAGGCAATTAGGCAGTCTGGCATCAGGTTTTAGGCAAATAAATTCTTTTGTCTGCGCATGTGCATATATTTTGTCAGGAGTGGTGCATCTGTAGCTATGCTATCTCAAGCCTGCACCTTGTGGACTAAGATATATTAGGTGGCATTTACCTTTGTACACTGGCGCTAGTCATTTGTATCCATGTATATGACAGAACTGCCTGAGCAGTAAGTGGCAGCTCCCTTTTTGGGTAATGATAGAGGAGCATTTTAAAATTTGTCTAATGGTCACAATCACTAGCTTCACTTGGTTTCCAGCTTCAAGACTGGGTCTGTCAAGCTGTTTTAACACAGCAGAAAAATATCAAGACAGAGAGCTAAGATGACAGGAATGCATAAACAGCTAGCAGGTTCATTAACCCATGGACACTTTCTGGAAATCTGGGAACAGGGCTGTGGACTAACCTTGAATTTGTGAGACTTAGCTTATTCCCCTCTCTGCCATTTATGCAGTATGTGAGACGTTTCACTTCTCTGTTTTACCTCCTACTTGTGTTTGTTTGTAAAATACCAGGCCTTGTTACTCAATCCCCATAAAATTCCTGTTAGGTTAACCTATTTTTCAAATATGAAAACACATCCACAGGGAGGCTGTAAACTGGTCTAAAAAGCTTGAATGGAAATGCCATCCCCACACTCTTACCAGCCTAACTCAGATGAGAAACTCTCCCTGAATGACTTCACAAGGTGGTGTGACAAATCAAGTCAGAGCCAAGACTAGAAAGCAGGAGATTTTAGTTTCTGGACGTGTTCTCAGAAGATTGGATCCTTGTCCTCATTCTGTTGTCATTGCCTGAGGAAAATGGTGGATTGAGAACCAGAGATGGGAGAAAAAGGGGGACCTTGCTGGTACAGCAAGCTGGGTCAGCACTCATCTCAGGCAGGACCCATTTTGTCCTTGTCTGTCTCTCTTTTGGAAAAGACAATTTGGTAAGGGGAAGGAGCTTTGTAGAACATGAGTTTTTCAAGATTAAAAATGTTGCCACAAAACTAAGCTATCATGGGAAACATTTGCACCTTAATTTTCCACATTTGATCAATGATTCATCATTTTTAGTTTATTCTCTGACAGTGGTTAATACCAGGTGTCTCAGGAAATAAAGGTGCAAGTTACCTTGTAAGTAGATAGTCTAAGGTTAGCCTGCCCAAGGCAAGTTTCTTCCTAAAGACAGGTAGCTGGCTGATAACCTGGCCTGTGAAGGTTTGTTTCCCCACAGTCATGGTTCAAACAAAGATGTACTGATACCCTCATTCCATAGATTACCTAATCATCACACTAAATTATTTGTTATTCCAAAGTACAAGTTATTAGAAACAGAACAGGAAGGAATGTTTTGAACTGTCTTGGTTTCTAACCTATCCAGATGAACCAGAGCATCGGAGAATTATTTTAATTGTTCTTCAAAGAGTGTTGTAATTTGAGGCTTGAAAGTAGTGTCAGTTGCATCCACTTTTTGGGCCATGCATCTGTTCTCTACATGCTCCTGCCTCAAAAGAAAACAAATAGTCAGAAGGAGGAGGTTTGGGTAGTCTTCATAGTTTTCAGAATCTGGGTTAAGTCAAGTACATGAAAGCTAATGTTTGTTTGGCATTTACATATATCCCGTAATTCAGCAGATGAGGAATCAGTAAAACATTCTCTCACATAAAAATTTCCAGCTCTCTGACTTCTGGCACTGGCCAAAACCCCTGCAAAACCAGTTTTTCTTGTGATATTTTGGCCTTTTTGGTCCTGATCCCAGAAGGAAATGGAAAGTGTAAAAAAAAAATATATATAAAAACTTGCTCATGAAAACACTTCAGGTAGTTACTGTCTACCTCCAAAACAGGGTCTTTCTCTAGAAATGTCCTCAGCTGATGACATTGGCAAATCCTAGGGTATGTCTTCTGCATGGTGCAGATCTCTTCAGATAGTTGCTTCCACAGCTCATGGTAACTGAAAGCTCTCCATGTCTTTGATAAAAGAGAAACATTGAAGTTAAATTTTATTTTAGATGTTTTTACTGTAACGATTAGAGTTTGTTTGCTCCTTAATAGCTTGCATCTGTCTTAAAACAGACAGCAGCCATATTTGTGTGCTCTTCCTACTTACCTCTTTCAACCAATGCATTCCTGAAGACAGAAGAGAGAAAAAAAATGCCCCTTCTCATGTTCTCAGTCCTTCTCACAAATTCCACAACAATAATGTCCAACCTTTTGATTCTGCTGTAGTCTTTAGAGGATCACGTCTGAGGATACCACAAAGCCAGAAATGCCTACTGCTCAGTAGGAACAGCATAACTGGTACACCCTTGCCTATGTGCATGCTTTGGGGACCGTGGCTTGGTTGCAGTAGAGCCATATTACTTCTTCTCAGCTCTTCATGGCATTTTCTATGCCTTGCCAATGTGACAAGCCTCCCTTTGTCTTGTGTAATTCACTGTAACCTCACTATAAGTGAACTGTATGCAAGTTATTTCATGAACTACACTTGGAGTCACAGTTGGCAAACTATTTTTTTCTCCCAAGCTAGTGCAGAGTCAACCACAGCCAAGCTAAGCTAAGGATTAGCAAAGATGGCAAAGATGGTTTGTAGCCACCTTTCTGCCACTGCCCATTACCCTGTATAGCTGCTGTTAGCCCACAGGCACAGTATCAAAGGCACTTAGGGTTCAGTGCATTTGTAAAAGATAAAGAAATTTTGGGAGGACACCAGGATATTTAGGACAGTCAGATCAAACTGGTTCTGAAAGTGAATTTAAATTCATTTGGGGTGGAAATACACGTCTGGAAAAGCAGTGGTGGCAGATCTTCCACTGCTAGATCATTTCTTTTTGAGGAGAGTTTTCAACACCTACTAATTCAGCTGCCAGACTGGGAGTGGAAAGGACTGGTGAACTGCAAGCGAGGTGGCAGGAATTATGCTCTGCTCCAGATTCTGATCTGAGTTTCTCCTGCATTAAATATTTTGAATCCTCGGCCACCAACTGAGAGTTGGGCAGAGGCAGAAAGACAGCTGCACAAAAATTAATGAGATGCTGAGTAAGGAGGCTGACATTCCCTGCCTAGGTAAGGAAAAGAGACCAACTCTTGCCATCACACAGAGATTTTTTAGTGTAATACAGCCTATGGGGTTTATAATTCAGGCTGCCTGTTGTTCTGTCTTATGTTGTAATGATCTCCCGGTGTGACAAGTTACAAAGAGGGCAGTACATAATGTTGTACGCGTTCATGTTTTCCAGGCCAGTTAAGCAAGCTTTCATTTGTTTTAGAAGAAATCTATTCAAACTTTGTCAGAGCAAATCAATAATTGTGCGTTTCCTTTCTTCCTCCCACTTGGAATCCAGTCTGGATCACACTCAGAGGTGGTGCTGGGGGAGGAGAGGGAGGGACCTCCAAGAAGTGACAGGCCTCCCACCACTAACTGAAGGAAGACAATCCCATTTCATGCACTGCCCTCCACAGCAACTCTATTAATGTGTCACTTCACCCTGTAACAACAAAACAGAGAGGCCATTGCTCACCCTGTGGCCATCCTCACTCTGGCTCTTCTCTGAGCTGGTTTTTATCCATCCTTGCCCAGACATACCCTCAGGCCATGGGCCCTGGAGTAATCTGCTCCAAGACCTGATCCAGATTTCCGATCTTACTGCTCCTCCTGCCACTGACATCTGGTCTATCTCCAGCACGGTTCTGGTGTCACTGGCATCCAGCTGCGCATTTCACAGGACACTGGTTTGTTCTGCACTTGCACCAGCAGCTGACTGGAGCTCTGCCTCATAAGCAGCACACCAAGCCACCAGTTTCTAGCACCATTTAACTGAAATGAGCTGAATCCTGAAGAAATGAAGCAGACTGCATGTAAAACAATGACTAAATTTATGTAAACGTGCCAGTAGCTTCCAGTTGGTAGAAGGTGAGCAGAGATGGAGGATACAACGCCTGGGAATGCAGACTTAAGGAAATGTGGGAAGTTATTGTAGGATTCTCAAAAGGCTCCCAAGACTTTAAATGAATCCTAATGATAAAATAGGTGGGCCAGAAGCTTTCTTACATGAAAACTTGTGTTTTAATCAACTGCCCCTAAAAGGCAAGCAGTCCCACGCTTAGAGTTCATACGAGTTTGATCTTTGGAGAATTTTGTGAATTTGGTAATGGGCTCTCACTAAAGCCCTGATAAAATCCTCTAGGATAAATCCTAGTTCATGACCTAATCCCTTGTCTCATTTTAGTCAGTGAATATCCACACTTTGACTTAGTGGCAAGTTAAAAAAAGAATTACTCTCACCTAGCTTGCACAAAGGCAGGGTAAACTGCTGTTACCCATTTAACTCTTAAAGGTTAGCATCATTCTTACTCTTAAAGGTTAGCATCACTGACCAAAAACCTCAACTTCAATGCTGGGATAGGAACAGAAAAAAAAAAAAAAGCCCAGTAACTAACAAAGTTTTACTGCACCTAAATTTGATCTCTTGCAGGTTGGATCCTCAGTCCATCTCCTTTGTCTGTTTATCCCTCAAGTGTAAACCTCTTCAGCTCACATTGTTCTGCTTTGAGAGCTAATTCCACGTGAGTCATGGTGCTGGAATGCCAGTAAATATGGCTGTAACCCAGTTTGTTGCTGAAGATCATGCTGGCACAAAATTAGGCCTGCTCTTATCTTTGTTTGTGCAGCTCTTCTCAAAAAAAGGAGCTTCAAGCCTGGCTATGTCCTTTGGGTGCAAAAGTAGAAGATTTCAAAACAACAGCACTAATTCATACTTTGTTGAACCAACCTAAAGGCAGAGATGGGCATCCCAGCTTCTGAAACTCCCCAAAGTGGGGAGGTCCATGCTTTCCTCCATGAGGGCTACTCTCAATTTCTGGCTACTCTTCATTTCTGCTAAGTCAGGCAAAGTATTTCTACTTGCTAATTGTGACAGGATCAGAAGATGCCCCAATGTGACTGATACCATGTAGGGCTCTGTTTCCCAGAATCTGTTCCAATGACATATGTGTGGTTAAATTTGTAGCTTATCAATTAGGTATGGAAATAAAAGGTCAGTACTTAATAATCCTTCCTTCCTTCTTTCCTCCATCTCTCCTTCCCTCCCTCTTTTTTTCTCTCTCTCATGTTCTTTTTCAAGTACATCTTTAAACTCTTTTTTTTTTTTTTCAATTATTCCTCAAGAATAAGTTGTCAAAAAGTCCTTCAGCTGAAGTGGAATCACAAGCAAGCCCATGGCAATCCCCTTTCCTAATAAGGTTGTCCATATCAGCTGGTTAAGGCTGTCTAGTGAAATCCATGTCCCTGGGGCCTGGAATGCAGTGCAGTAACTGAGGCATCTATTTATAAGGTCGTTGAAAAATAATTGTGTTTATGTAATATTTAATCATTTGTACAAAGTTTTACAAATAAATCAGTCTCTTGGATAATGTCCTAGTATGAAGAATTTCTGTCCCAAAATACAAAACAGAAAATCACAGGCAGTGCAAAATACAGTCAAAATGAGCTCTGCACAGATCCCTCTGAAAATCACTTCGGTTTATATCACATTAAAAAAGCAGGGCTGCTTAAGCTGCAGGTCGCTAGCCTTGACTAGTAGCGGCATTGCATCTCAAAAAACCATGGGGTCGTATCATACTCTCTGCTCTGCTTTGACCAAGGGGACTGCAGCTGGTAGCACTCTGCGGAGGCGTGGCAGTTTGTTCCCAGCCCCAGTGCCAGCACCAAGGTGTTCTGATTCCCGCACATCACCCTCTCTGCTTAGCTGTTGAGCAATACTTCTTAATGAAAGAAATTGCTTCAGAGTGAGTGCCACTGGCTGGGAGCCAGCACACTTTCCATGTTTATTGAAGGGTGATTTTTTATTTGTGAACATCCTTCTTTTTAATTTCTTTTTAATTACACCATCTCCTTGTTTCTAACTGAAGTAATATGCTGTCCCAAGGCCAGTTTTTAAGCCTGGGTCCCTAAACATGTATTTAGTCACCTAGCAATAGTTATTTCTAGCGAGTAGCATCCAGAAATGCTTCCCAAGTGGGTCCAGGTACACACCACTGTTGCTTCCTGACCCACACAGCTGAGTGTGGGAGGTTAGCTGCAGGGCAGAGCCATCCCATCAAAACAGAGGACACAGACCTTTGTTTGTGTGTTTTCAGGGAGAAGAGAATTTCTTCATCCAAGATTTCCACATGCAGTGGTCACAGTTTCACTGCAAACTGCAAACTCCTTGATAAGAGTTAGGTAAAGTGAACAGATTGCATTTGTATTTACAGCTCACAATGAAGGAGTATGTATTCATGCCAGGGAAAGATCCCATTAATCTGCTTATACTGGGTTTATGCTTACACAGTATGATGCTTATAGATTCTTCTCCAGGGCAGTGTGCTGGGACTGGGATTGATGAAGACAATGCCCTTTAACATCCTGTGCTGGCAGAATCCCATTCCCAGCAACTTGGGTGGACCACAAAAGTAAAATTAAACAATTGTCCAAAACATGTTAAAATTTTAAAGAAAATTATTTTTTCATCCTTCTGCTGTGAAAGCTACGGGTGGACCACAAAAGTAAAATTAAACAACTGTCCAAAACATGTTAACATTTTAAAGAAAACTATTTTTTCATCCTTCTGCTGTGAAAGCTAAAACAAATACAATGCAAAAAACATTACTCAAGGTATCTTTTGCATTGACCTAGCCTAGTGGGAAAAGCCTTATATAAATAACTGCAAATATATATAAGTATGTGCATTATATATATGTATTTATTTTGTGCATGTGCGTCAATGTATGTATATATGGATGTGTTCTTATATGTACTGTGATGGCATGGCAATTTCTGTCCCACATAAAGAAAATTTTTCTTTTTTGGACATTCCCTAAAAAATCTGCCCCCAAAGTGGAATGTTCCTTAGAAGGCAGTTTGTTACCAGCCTTGGCTCCATTAACAGTAACCACTATCTTTCTCATCATTGACAGCAGGAGCCTAAAGGTATCTATAATTCACTGACAAGAAACAATTTAATTATCTTAACTGTTGTAACTTGCAGATCAGTCAGCACAGCACCCCAGGATAAGCTCCATACTGGTTGCACTTGAGAGCTCCTTGACTCAAGTGCTTTGCCCAGATGAGCCCAGGAAGCTTTGATCTGGAGCCAGGTCCCCACCTGCACAGCACCGCCCCAGAGCCCAGCACCCAGGCCAGGGTCCTGGCTCCGGAGGCCCTTCCAGCAGCCAGGTGAGGACTGAGAGGTTTCTACATTGCTCAAAGTGGAGCTCAAGACCGCTTTTGCTTGATCTGTTTCATGTGTGAAATTCCTCCTGGCACGCATCCTGATTGGCTCCAGAAATGTGATCCTTCGGTATCCCACCACCTGTTGTGTGATGTATGAAGTCGCTGTAATCCTACATTCATCGTCAGGGGAATATTTTCAGGCATCCAGGCTTTGATCTGTACTTGGATTTTGCAGATGTTTCAAAATGAGACTAAATGTAATGCTGAGCATTTAAGAACATAGGTTTTTGTTTTGTCCTGGGATGAGTTGGGGTTCTTTCTTCTTGGAGCCTCCTCAGGAAAGGACCCAGCCAGATCAAAGTTTCTTATAGCACAAAAGGATCCATTGTTTCAAGAACTGCTACAAATTAGCAGCTGCAGTTAAAGAGTGGAGGTATTTTTCTTAGCCTCATTTAAAATTGTTTGGGGTAGTTATCCCAAAGTACATAGATAAAATAGAAGTCCCTTAGGGGCTGCCAATTCTGTAGTGATCCCATTCAGCCACAGTCAGATCTCTGATCAGGACATGATGATGTGTTGGAGGCAGAGTGGAGCTAAATTGCTCTGACTGCTCGAGGCAGGACAGCTTCTGTTGCCTCTGGCAGCTGTAAAGAGCTTTAGTGGCAGCACCCAAGGATTTCTCCCAGAGTTAATGAGGGGAGAGGACCCAGTATATACTCAGGCAGCACAAGGTGGGAAGGGAGGCATCCCCCCAGCAAGTATGTCTAAACTACATGCCTGAATCCCTGTGCACTTCTGGATGTATGAAGGGCAAACTGCAGATTACATGGTCAGAAGGCCCAGAGCAGAGTTTTGTAGCTGTGGCACTACTCCCCAGTCCTGCCCTCAGCTTTACTGCAGCACAGGCAGCCAGCCAGCCCT
>NW_010110538.1:27105-64478 GCF_000699245.1 Pterocles gutturalis
GGTGGGCTGGGAGGGGGGGCAAAGGTGTAGCTGCCGTTGTCTGGCAGCTTCATGAAGAATGCTGTTTCCAGCCTGCATGACCTGAACCCTATCTGGGGACTTCGCTTTATTGGGCGAAGGTGGGATCCTGCTCCAGATGAGGATCTGCACCAACAGTGGCAATTTGTACTGCCCAGGTGAAAGTGCTTGTGTAAAGAGAACTCAGATGCAGCCCAGGCAATAGAGTAACCAGCTGGCCCTACCAGCGAGCTCTGGTACTGTTTGGCCAGCCAGACTTCCCTCAGGACTTTCCTTTTAGCTTGAGTTTGTGTACTGCCCGCTGCAATAGCCAGGTAGCCCACGTGTGTGCTCTGTTGTTACGGGTAACAGGACAGAGGAAACCTGTGCAGAGGCAAGAAAGATTTGACTCCATGGAGGTCTCATGGCTGATGCCTTCCCTTTGCTGTCCTGGGGGTCTTGAGCAAGGCTACAGAGAGGGGATGTCCCCTCACTGCAAAGCCTGGGTTGTCCCTCAGAGCTTGGCTCATCAAACCTCAGCATTCCTGTTTTGCAGGAAATACGGGTGTTTAAAAATGAGCATTCTGAACACAAATAAAAACAGCTGTTTTCAAAATTATCTGTGGAAGGTAAAGTCAGAAGAAATCTACCTAGGAAAAAGTAATTTAACTTTTTTTAAATACAGTTTTAAAGTAAATCATATTTTACATTTCATTAAATGTTGCTGTTATTTTGTCATTATTTTAGGGGAAGTCACTAGTAGAAGACAATGTAAAAATATGACAGTAGAAGTATTATCTGGTGGCCATCAAAAAATCACAGGGAAAATACACTGTCCCACTTCCCATTTCAGGACAACAGTAATAACAAAGTCAAGGCATTTGCAATGGAGCATATTTGCATAGGTCTGTATTTTCTAGCTGAGAGTGTCTCCAGTTAAAATTGTTTGGATCCAGGCTGGCTCACAGTTTTGATCATAATTTCTGGCACACTCTGTCCCTAACCTCTCCCTTCTCCTGAGGCAAATCTTGCTCTTACAAATTGAATGCCATTTTCCACTAAGTCTAGCTGGCCTGGAAGGGGGTGTGAAGCCAAAGTGCTCAGGGAGTGGGCAACTGCATCCAGCCTTCCCATGGGACCATCCTCCAACAGCCCCCTGGACAGGACCCTCACCCGCACCATGTGTCTCCACTTCTGCACCCAAAGAGATGGGGAGTATGCTCCAGGATGTCCCAGGGACATGGGGACAGAGCACAGTGCCAGTGAAAGCACAGTGATTCAACTCAAAGCTGCAACCCTGGCGCCGATCAAGCAAAGGGCGGCTCTGAGATTCTGCCATTTGACACAACCAGGACGTGCTCGTGGGTAACTGGGCTTGGGTCCAGGGGCAGGAGAAGGTTAGGGATGCCTCATATTTCTCTATTTGTAGGAAGTGAATTAATGTGCACACAACTCCACTGCGCTCACTTAACTTATTTGTGAGAAAATCACACAGATTCAGCTCTGAAGGCATCCAGAGCACTGCTAGCCTTTATTCATGGTAACGTGAAATTTCATTCCAGCCTTTGATGCACTTCCCTAGTCCCTCGTTATTTAAAGTGTGGTTTTACTCTAAAGATTGACTGTATAAAATTGGCATGTGCTTCCTTAGCAGATACACTCCATGTGTGAAGTCAGAATCAGGTCTAGTGACTTCAATGGCAAGATTTCTTTTCACATGCTCCTTTTTCATGTTGACAATGCAGGGGCTAAGTTGCACTCTTGTATCTCAGGCAGCAGCAGTACTGTTCTTCCCTTTTAACCCTAAGATTTTAGCCAAATGAAGGAGTGATGGACTATTTATTTTAAAAGGAAAAGTGATAATGAGGAAGGTATTTCTTTTGATGCACCTCTGTTAATGCACTAAGGGTATGCATTGGTCACAAATCACAGGAAAAATCAGACAAAAGGGGATAATCTCTTTTCTTACACCTCTAACCCAGTCGGACACCCTTTCTTTCTTGCATAGCTTTTTGTTGCACTATGGGGGTGTCTTTGTTTCAAGGGCTTCTTTTACATCTTCTCTGCTAGCTTGCCTTGGCTGCTTGGCCTCTTTCTCAAACACATAAGCCTTTGTAAAAGGAGACGCAGTAAAAGCTCTCCCCCTTCTATGCCTCATGTGTACTTTCATCTGGGGTAGTGACACATACTTGCGTTTGATGTGGAGGATCCTGTAGGTTTAATTATATGGTTTCTTGTGGAATGTAATCGTTTCTTCAGCTATCAAGTGGTCGTCACTGTGGCTGGCCAAAGACAGTATTAAACTTCATGAATACCTGCTCAGGCGGATTCTGAGCTCATTCATCACTCTGCAATCCCACAGAAGACAAAGACGGTCCCCGGTGAGGAGGGCTGGGGTACAACAGCATGCACCACGCAGGGGTAACGTGGCGTAGCCTGGGCTGCAGGCTGTTTGAAGCTGGGAGTGAGGCACAAGGAGGGGAATCTCAGACTTTCAGATCTAAAGCGAATCTTTTTGCTTAACAAATCAGAAAATTGTGGTCGTCCAAGAAAGAACTTTGACAAAAAATTCAAAATAGTGGTATAAAATAATTCAGAGATTTCCCCATGTTTCTCTGGAGAAATCTAGCCCAGGTTTTGTGGAATTTGAGGAAGATGATTGTTTTCTCTGGGAAGGTTTGTTGGGGGCAGGTGGCTTTCAGAAAATGATGGTAAGAAGCTTTCATGGATGCTGGCTACCCAGTGTGCTTCCATATGATGCTTGCTCAGCACCAGGGCACTGGGGATTTTCCAGTGTTGCAGGCTGGTCATACAAATAGCAAAATATCTACTTGGGCCTTATTTAGAGCTAAACAAACAGAAAACACATGAAAAATACAATACATTTTGCTTATGTAAGGATTCAAAAGACCTGACAGTTACAAAACTGGGTTCAGCTCCGTGCCCACTTCCCTCTCTGTCATAGGAGAACATCCTGTGGGGTGCTGGAACCTCCCTGTAGGTCACCTCCTCCCTGTAAACCTGGTAGTAATATAGATGCCCTCGCCCTGAGCTGCCCTGTACTCCCCTGAGCCATTAACAGGCCCCTTACGTGGTGCGGGGCTTAGAGCAGATGGGGCTCTGACTAATGCTGTCTATGCTAAGTCCTTCTCTCTTACAGACCCTTCCATTTTATGACAGACTTTATTACTGCAGCTGTGTGCTGGCCTCATGGTTTCAATGATTTTTCCGTAATACTCTCAATCCCTTCCCTGCTCATTGCTCTGAGTGATTGGTTCCTTGCTCTCATATTAAATTATGCTACATTTTTCTGCAGCAAACTGCATTATACTGTATTACAAGCTGGTATTTGCCATCTGCTGGCCCAATCTCAGTAACAAGCCAAACCCTTTTGAATAAAAGGCATTTTTCCTCAGAGTTTGTGCTGCCTCCAATGCCCGTATTCTCTATGGACCCAAAGCACATAATAATTTCATGGGGTATCCTTCAAATAGATCCAAACAGATGCCAAGGCATCCTACAGAATATATCTGTGGCAATGTATTTGCAGGATTTGGCTTTTTCAAGGCAGACAGGTAAGACAAGCAGCTATCACAGTTTTTTCTGCTGCCCTCTTACAGTAATTAAAATCTCTTTTCACAAATGCACTTTGCTTCCTTCTCCTAACCTGGTTTTTGATGTTGCTTCCAGTTTGATCAGTTCTATAAACCAATTAGCCACAGGCTTTCCCCCAGAGGGCCATTAATTGCTGACTGCCTCAGAACCACTGGACCATTATGCTGTGTTTATTGAGGTTTCTAAAAGATGCTCAGTACCACTGTCTAACAAATTGCTACATCTGAACCCGGTGGAGTCCTAAGAACCATAAATGTCCCAAATGCAGAAGCCCGCTGGCTCTCCCCCCACCTCCCTCTGCAATGCCTGGGAGAGCATTTTCGCATGGGGAAAGGCAACCTCTTTCACTCATTGATTGCTCCACTGAATCTGTTTTAGCCTTGTTGCTCTTGTTGATCTGAGTTTGAAATGTAAATTGGTCTAAAAATATAAACTTCCAGCTCAGTCTTTGGCAATGGTGGTGGGAGGGGAGTAAGGGTTGTGATGATACTCAGAAATGACCTTGAGAGTTCAGGAAGCATCTCATTATCCCTGGCTGGAATGAGGTTGCTGTGAACTGGGGCTTTGGGAGTAAATTAAGAAAGGGTAAAGGTGGCCCCAGGCTAGGAGGATATCGAGAAGGTCGAAGTGGAGGGGTTCCTCAGGCTTTGTCATGAATTCACATGCAAAACAGCACCACAAGACACCTTAGTTTAAAAGGAGCTAGCTGAATCTGGCAACCCAGGGAATATGTTTGGAAGTGGGTGCAGATTATTTCTTCATGTTAACAAATGTGCATTTTCTCCTGTACATGGGAATGTGTAACCCTTGAGTCTTGCTTTGCAGCTCCTTTACCAAAAGGGGTACCTCTTAATCATAGCAGTTCAGTAGCTGAGCACAGAAACATCTGTGTGAGCCCCAGAGTTGGCCACATTCTTCTCACCCTGATTTCCACGCTGCTCTACACCCCTTGACTGTGCTTGCAGTGCACATGTTTAAATGGCTTGAACTGCTATTAAAACAGGGCTTGTAAGGAAAGAAACAACTTCTGCAGACTGAGGAATACAGGAACAGCAAAATAAAACTATGTCTATCAACAGTGTGAAATGTTTTCTTACAAATATGTCTGTGCCACAAGACAAGCACTTCCATGTACATCTGATAGATTTGAACTATTTTAGGGCTTCTGGGTTCTACTGTTTCCACTAGTTGGCTAGAAAAGATAAACCATTATATGTAATAAAAAAATTACTCAAAGATATTATTATATTATTATAATACCACATCATATTGTTATAGTGCGTAATGTAATTATAAACATGTAAATAAAAGCATAGGCATGCTTTGAATCATTCTGCATGCTTGTGTTCAAGAACAAGGGCTCAGCCTTCCCCCTTCAACTATACAGAACACGGACAAATAATAAACATGATTTTTCTGCTCATTGGAGTCTCAATACCTGAGTGTGAGTGACCTGAGTGATAAGGAAATGGGGGAGAAGAGCCTGGGTAGAAACTTGGGTCATAAAGGTGAGACTGTTTCTGGAGACTTGTGTGATGCTTTGGGAAGTTTGCAAAGAAGCTGTGGTTTCCCATTAGTTCTCTTAATCATCTGCAGTTTGGGAAATTACAGGGAAATACTGGAAATTGCAGTGACAGCAGGTGTGATAACCTCTACAGAGAATGTGCAACCAGCTTAACTAACGGGAGTAACATACTCCAAAGGGCTTAGGAAATCGATCCGTAAGCCTGTCTCCTGGTGAGGGTAGGGCATGAAGTTCTTAGAGGCCAATACCCTCTGACCAGGTTCTTTTAGATGTTCCAGACAAGGAGGGTTTGATGCTTAATGTCAGATTTACTTATTTGTAAATATTTGACGTTGCGTGGGATTCTGATTTAACAGGGATACAGCAACATACTGAAATCACAACACAAACACAACATAGCAATTGCAACATACAGCTGGATCGCAATGCAAACATGATTCCCATTACTGTCTGAAGGCAGCTCAAGCTCATTGCTCTCTTCAGGGTTAATTTTGTTGGTTGGTTAATTTTTAGACTCTGTGTTGGACTGAGCCACAAATACACTTCCCCCATTCTGGTTTGGCTGGCTCAGGAAGATAAAACTCCCTATTGATTATTCTAGGGAAGGCCATTTACACAACCGGTTGACCCACTCAACTTATTCAGCTGTTTATCTAAAACAAAGGCCACCCTTCAGTCCCTTTTGTGTTGAGATAGGTTCAGCTTCCTTTACAACAGCTGTGGTCACTTCCTACATGCTTTTCTAAACTTCGTGAGCACATCATCCTTGCCTATTTTCTTTGAGCCTTCTTCTACTGAAGGGGTCTGTTGGTCAGCCACAGAAGTCCCACAGGCTTCCAAGCAGGCAGTGGTTCCACCCCTGAAGTGCACAAATGAATTCATACATAAAGCAAAGGACAGTATCCACACATATCTCCACCTAATTTTTAGTTGCCGTTGACAAAATCACATAGGCTAAACTCTTACTTTTGGTGGAAACCACTGGCATCAGGGCATAATCCAGCCTGACCATGTGCCCTGGGCAGTGAGCTGCTCTGCCTGCCAAGCCCTTGTGTTAAATTAGCAGACACCTCTTCTGTAAACTATGTCGTACACTGCGTAGCTTGAGTCCCTGCCATCAAAATAATAGTGTCCAGCATTTTTTTAATGGGTGGTCATCTTTCTGGGTTTTGTAAGCCATTTTCCCAGGCTGGAGACCATACATGGTGAAGATTTATGTATATTTATTTTCAATGGCCTATTCGCTAACTCTACAAGATTGTGCATACTACACAGGGCATCCAGAGCTCATTTGTCCCAGAACAAGGGAGGAGCAGAGAAAAAGATTGAAGATTAAACAAGTGAGACCAATATTAAGAATCATTTTTATAGCATTCTTTTGAATGAATATACTTTTACAACATATTTTTCTCCTAAACGATGTGTTCAGGCAGAGGTCCAATGTTGTAAAAAGACAGATAATTGGCACTCAAACAGGTCTGAGTTATTGCCTGGTTGGTGTAATTTTACACCTGTCACTGACCATATATTTAGAAAGAGTGAAAAAACCAGACCTGAGGTTGTTTCCCTGCTGGTCGCCTTCAGGCCACGCTGACATGCTCGCGGAGTTTATAGCGTGCCTTTGTGAAATGGGACCCTCAGTTCAAGAGGGACAGAGAACTGCTGGAGAGAGTCCAGCGCAGAGCCACAAAAATTATTAAAGGAATGGAGCATCTCCCTTATGAGGAAAGGCTGAGGGAGCTGGGTCTCTTTAGCCTGGAAAAGAGGAGACTGAGGGGTGACCTAATTAATGTTTATAAATACGTGAAGGGTGAGTGTCAGGAGGATGGAGCCAGGCTCTTCTCTGTGACATCTAGTGATAGGACAAGGGGCAATGGGTTCAAGCTGGAACATAGGAGGTTCCACTTGAATATGAGAAAAAACTTCTTCACGGTGAGGGTGACAGAGCACTGGAACAGGCTGCCCAGAGAGGTTGTGGAGTCTCCTTCTCTGGAGACATTCAAAGCCCGCCTGGATGCATTCCTGTGTGATCTGATCTAGGTGTTCCTGCTCCGGCAGGGGGATTGGACTAGATGAACTTTCGAGGTCCCTTCCAATCTCTAACATTCTGTGATTCTGTGATTCTGTGAAATGCGGTGCCTGCAGAGGTGAAACCAAGAACTCATCTAAGACAGAGCGCAGTGGGGATCAGTGAGTGGCCTCTGGTTGTGGATGCTGCAGGAGTAGCATGGCTTTTCAGGCCTGGCCCTGCTTTCCCATCTCCTTTTACAGGAGGCAGAAGCCAGCCCCATGGGAGCGGTGCCAATCCCCATCCCAGTGCATCCCTCCTCACCAAGCATCGCCCAGCACTGGCGTGCTGGAGGTGGGCAGCAGATAGCCACCTTCTAAGGGAACTTTTATGAGACAGTTTTGTGTTGTTCTTTTTTTTCACTGTGATTTTCTGAAAGTACCTAGCCTGTGGCCTCATCTGCTGCTCTTGAGCTTAAAATATACATATATAAGAATAGAAATCCAAAAGTGCTGCCAGATGAGGCTGCCCAGACATCAGTAGCATTTATCCAGAAGAATAATAGCACAGCCCAAATCCTCCTTAATTTGCCTTCTGGTGGTTGGGAATAGAAGGCTGGATAGGACCAGTTAAAAAGCATGTCCCCCTCCCTGCTGTTGGCTTTTGGGTCAAGGCAAGTTGCAGCTTGCCCCAGGTTGGTGGGCTCCTCCACCCAGAGGCAGAAGCCCTGCTGGGAGTTGGGGAGTGGGGGCTTGGCCACAGTGCTCCAGGAGCTTTCTGCAGGTGTTCTAATCCGGGGGGTTCTGGAAACAGGGGAAGCAAATCAGCTGGAAAATCAGATCATGAGCCTGGCTGTGCTAAGCCTCTCTGCGGAAACGCTTGTTCAGGTACCTCGAGGCCCTAGGCGCTGCTTCTTAATCCTCCTCCTTCATTTGACCCAGATGGATGATTTTTTTTTCTTCTTCATTTTCTAACAAGTCAGTGAGTCACAAACAAGGCAGTTGTCCACAGAGCTCCAGACACAATTTTCCTCAAAAGCTTTTGCATGTTCAGCTGACTCCAGCAACTGCTGCTTGCTAACGTAAACTGGGGCAAACCTTCCCAGGGCAGCAGGTTCAGTGAGCAGAGCAGCCTTCCTCCTGCGCTGGGCTGCCCGGCCGTCCATCACAGCCCTCCTGCATCTTGCAGGCAGGTTGTGGTCCCTCTCCTTCTTCTCTGATGGAGCTCTGGTTTGCATGGCCTGAGCACAGAGGTTCAAACTGCAACACAAACAGCACCACTTTACTGGTGTTTGCTTAGAAGGTTCATTCAATAGAAGTTGGCCAAGCTGCATTATTATTGGGTGGAAAATCAGGGTATAATCCATTTTTAATAGTTTTACAATGCTGGAGAAAGACTGGCCTCTCTGGCTGTAGGACTGACACAACTCTGAATAAAGGCTGGTCAGTCACACCCAATCAATTTGATTTAAAATCATTATATTTTGTATAATAACCTACTTTGGATACTGTTGCCTCTCAATTTCTGTGAGTCATTAATTACATTAATTTAATATTTTACTTTTTTTTCCCCTGCAGTGCTGAGAGCAAGAAAATTGCGTCTTGTGAACTGACATTCACATTTCTTGTGTGTCCAGATGGTAAGCCTCAAAGGACACCCAAAATGGCAGGACCCTTGTGACAGCAGCTGGGGCGTTAGCAGGTCCCCTGCAGCCAGGGAGTAGCAATACTGAGCAAGAAACAATCCTGCACATAACATATTTTGTCCCTCCTCAGCTTAAACTTTTTAATTTCCTGTGGCCATAAGCTACATAAAGGAAGGACTCACGGCCCCGTTACCTTAGTGCTATATTATATTCACACCTGTGGCAAATATTGAAGACATAGTTCTGTTTTTTAGTTTCTATCTGTAAATTCTAGCCTAGAAAAGTAGAGAGATCTGCAAGCCCAAACCACCCAAAGTCAAGAGGGGCCTTTGAGAGGGAAAGGTTTTCCAGAACAAGCTTTCTCATTGTGAAAGGCTAAAATTATTGCTCTCCTGTGATTTATAGTGCAAAGGCCTTCAGTCTTATAGAACACCTGGAATATTCAGCCGTAACTCAGAAACAGAGAGAGATGTGTGTTGTTGATACAGCATATCACTGCAGAATATGTAGTATCAGAGTACCCGCACATACTTCACACACAAAGAGAATATCCTGAATGTGCTACTGATGTGTGTAAATATATTTGCTATTGTTGCCATAATTCAGAAGCACAAAATGAATGTGGCTACAACAAAGCCCTCCGGTTGCTCCATCAATTACTCCTCATTTTCTAACTATGACTTGTATCTGCTCCTTATATCTTCCCAGAAACAATGAACTATGAGAATTATTTAATTTATGGCTTCACCACAAATTAAGTCTTAGGTTACAAGTATATAGTCTTTAGCATTGTTAAGAACCTACTCATACAACAAGGTTTTCCAATGAACAGAAAGAACTGGTGTTTGCTTATGAGTGCCTGCAGCACTTCTCCCCAGTGAAGCACTGGACAGACGTGTGGCCCATTTCCTATACACTGCATAGAAAAAAACCCAAAGTTTCCTATGAGAGAGCCCAGACCATCTTTATCCTCACGCAGATGTTTCAGCGGTTTAAGTGTGCTTCTGAGCTTAACTGCTCCTCTCCTTTCTCCCTGACCCCCAGTTCCGTCCTCAGGGCCCTCCTGCCTCTCGAGTCCTCAAAACTAGTGCTGGGCAGTGTGTGCTCACTGGTTTGAAAGAAGGCTGCTGTCTGCTAGCAGGGCAGACCAGCCTGGAGTCCCGCAACCCTCTGTCCCATGGTAGTTTCCTTTCCTGTCCCAAATCTGCACATTTCACCCCTCAATCCATGGTATGAATGAGAGAGTCAGCATGAATAACATGTGGGACCAAGACTTGAGAGATCTCATCTGGTGCCTGCTCTGCTCCTGGTGTACTTTAGATATGTGGACACTCTCTGGAGCTGCAATCTGGATGCAAGTACTCTGTATTCCTCTAAATCTGCCCCTTTGGCCTTCAGCTTAGTCACTGGGCAGACTTGACACCTTCAGGTATAGGTGGGTACCCATAGTTCTGCTGTTCTAAGCTCCAAGAGCAATCCTGAATGCCTTGCCCTTTAAAGTCTACAATTAAAACAATTCCCCTGGAATTGCTGGTTAACTTTTTATTCCTTCAGGGACACCTAAGCATTGAAGCAAGTATGGCCAAGGCTTTGTTGAATGATTTCCAAACGTGTTACAGATGTGTAGTGGCAATAGAAAGCAGCAGGCCACCATTCCCACCCGTGATCTTGCAGTGACTGTGGCCACTGTTGTGCATGTTTCCACATTCCCTGTGTTTGACCTTATTTCTGGTGTGCAGCCTTCCTTCCCGTCACTCCTGTTCCAGGCGACCTCTGGATGTCCAGTGTACCCAGACCATGCTTCAGACACCACTGATATTTCCCTACTTTTTGGTTCCTCCTTTTTGCATGTTCCTTTTTTGCTGCTAAGTGAGGAAACTTGTTTCACCCCAGTTACAGCCTAGTTACAGCCACAGCATAGTCCTTAGTGGGGTAGGGGAGATGACATCTATTGAGCTATAGTAGCCCTGTGCAACTGCCCCTGTAGGGGTAGAGCTGCAAACCCATTCCCTTTCCCTTAATGGAAGACATATGATGAAGACATACCAGAAAGACCTCCAGAGCATAGCAAGAGATGAAGTCCCTATCATCAGAGGTCCTAGATGGATGCTCCCCATCGTGGCAGCCTGTGCAGAGTCACTGTCCCGTGGGGAACTGCAGACATGGCTGTAGCCATCAGAGATGGAAAGGTTAATGAGGTGTTCCTAATGCAATGCTGGGAGAGGCCAAAGATTAGGGTTTATATGTCTTTTTCCTGACAATCTCATGTAGCTTCTCAGCACCACTAGTAAATACCTCATGCTACCACAGAAGGGTTTAACATCCCACGGCCTGCTTCTGGGAAGTGCTGCATGCTGCTGGAGCCAGCCCATGGCTCAGGCTGCTTTTCCTGGACGGCACTTGAGATGCTACAGGATTGGGCTCTCCCAGCTTAGATCAGCAGATACAGCCCAGTGCAGACGGAAAGCCAAAACATGATGCTAGAGGAATGTACACAAGGGAGAAAAGGCAAAACAGTACATTTCAGGATAACTCCTGACTGAGGCTCACTTCAAAAGCAATCATGACCCAGGCAATTTTGCCAGCACTGGTAGCTGGGTCAAGTGTTCTGTCTCATTTTTTTTCTTTCTCCAAAAGAAGGCATGGAGTTCTGCACGGAATAATATTAAGGGTTGATTGATTGCAGATTAAGAGCCTGAATAAAAGCTTAATGACGTCAATGGAAAGATTCTCATTGGCTTGAGCCAGCCCTAAGACACTGCTTGACTGATGCAACGGGAGGTTCTTTTTTTTTTTTTAAATGCAATTGTCATAATGTAAAAGCTTCTACTGGACAAAAATATATCTTAGAAACAGAATTAAAAAGAGACCCTGAACTAAAGAACAGATTTAGCTGCCCAAGGTTGCTGTTTCAGCATGGATCTACGTTTATGTGATGTTTCACAGCAATGTACTTCATGCTTTGCATTGTATAGACGGAAAGCTCAGGTGTGCTGGGGAACAGTGAACATTACGAACCTGGGAGTTTTCCTGTCTAAACTAGAACAGATCTCTCTCATACGGCTAATTAAATGTTCTTTTTACGGATTTTTCTGTGCCTCTAAGGACCTGCCTGCTATTGGAGAGATCTTTACCAGCCCAGAGTGATTCTTTTAGCCTCCATACTCACAGGAGCGTGTCATGCTTGGCACAGAGGTATAGGAGTTGTTTGCAAAGAAAGACAAGGGCCCTGTTGCCTCTTGCCTGTAACATATATTACCCATGAGAAGCACACATATAAATATATCCAAATTTATATTACAGGTTATTGTCCTCCTTCTTCAAAGCTAAGGAATTTTCATGAAGTGTGTATACATCTGGTATTGTATCAATTCACGATTACAATAAAAAGATTATTTATAGCTCTGCATTGACATTTGTTTATTGTATAGATGACATCACCATGCCAGACCATTGCTTTAACTCAGCATTTCCCACTTTTATTGCATTTGTGATCCTGTATGTAGCCACAGAACAAATCATTAAAGAGGATTGCATGAAGGATAATGAGTACCATAATACTTTTAAGTCTTGCATACACTCTTTAGCTGGACTCAAATTCTTTTGATCTGTTGAGCTAAGTTGCAAGAAACAGAAAATAACAGACGTTGAATAACACATTTGCTTGTAATCTCAGAGTTTCCAAAACCCCCTGGTTTACCTGTGTTCCCCTTTTCCTCTCTAATGAATTCTGACACTGAAACAGATGTTGCCCTGTAAATTCTCTTGCATTATTTTATTTCGCAGCAACACTGCTGCTCCAGATTAATTCAGTAAGAGGCAAATGCTCAAATATGCTGATCCCTTCATCATGTCTTTCCTCTTCCCCTCCCCTGGCTGTATGCCACATCATGGTGGACTCCATCCTGCATCACGCCAGAGTAACAAGGGAGTGACCAGTTTTCGATATAAAGCAGTGGTCAAGTTTCTATTATTTTCTACAAGCAAAACATTTTGTTGGGTAATTTATTAAAGCAAGCAGAAAAAAAGCTAAAATATTTTTTAAAAATTCTTTATTCCCATGTTATATTTGCAACTTTACTACCAAAGCATGCATCTGGACCTGAGCCTGAGCTCAGGATTGTAAAAACTGGGAAAGCAGCTTTACACTGCTGGGCTGTCCTGTCCCCCACAAGCCCTCCAGTGATGCCTGTGGAGCCTCAGCCCCCAAACACACCATGGACCACGCAGAATGTCACTGCTACCATGCTGGCTGCTGCTGGTCCAGCCATCACTGTGCTTCCCCTCCACGTCCACTTGCCACTGCACAAGCAGCAAGCCAGCACACCCCCTGTTTCGTTGTTGGGGCTGGAGAGTTGTTTTATATGACTTTACAGTTTTGCTTGTAAAACACCTTCTTCTGGGTCACTGTAGAAAGCAGTATTTCTACCAAGGGACTGGTTCTAGCCAATTGCTTTTTCTCTGTTCTAAATTTTATGGAAAAGAGAGGTTTATTTGTTCAAAGTAGGAAATGGATTGCAGTGGCTCTGAAATATTTATATAAGGGACTTTTCTGGTCCCCATCTCTGACTAATTGGCCAAATTAAGTTGCCTCAGATCTTTTTGATATATGGCATGAAATGCATTTGTAATTAAGGCACAAAATCATTTCATGCCTCTGTACAGCAGATCTGCCAGGGGAGTCAGAGGCTACACAAACTGAGAGAGGGCGGCCCAGCAATCTCCATTTGCTCTGCTCGGATTTCTAAGAAAAGGCCCATTTGCCAGATCAGAACTTTTAGATCTTTTTTTCTTGAATAACCTCTGTTCTTCTCCCCACTCGTCACTTTTATTTTCATTTCCTTTCTGCCTCTTTCTAAATTTTCAGAACTTCCACATTTTTATGATGTCTTGAAAGCTTAGGGCAACAAGAGGAAAAGTGAAAAAATAGGGAAAAGTGCTACCCTATGGCCACCACTTAGTTTATTGTATTTGGCAGCAAATAAGAAACTCAAAGCTAAACTACCAGAAAGTTCAAATACTTTGAAAACATTCCACAAATTGTGAAAAGCATCAAAAAAAATGCTTACCTCAGACTTTGCAAAATGAAAATATTTTTTATTCCATTCTGGTTAAGATTTATTCCATTCTCGTTTCTTGTTGCATTCACTAAAAGTCTGAACTGTTTAAAACTGACTTGCCCCTGCTGGTGTGGGCTCCAAGAGAAAGGTTCACAAGCATCCTTGTGGGTTTTGCTGTCTGGTCATCACTTGGGAGGAGAGACACGGCCGTTTGTCTCTCTCTCCCATGGGAAAGACCTTGGTGGCCAGATCCAGTGGTTTCCCAGGAAAAGGCATGAATTCAGAGGGAATTCTTAGAGTTGTCCTGCCCTTTACTTGTGGCCAGCTCTGAGTCCATGTCCTTTTCCTCTCCTCTGGTCCACTTAACCACAGTGAAGCATGACTACCAAGGACCTGCCATGGTGGTGGCTTTCACTTCATCCATCACTGTGGCATCACAGGGAAGCACCAAATGAAAATTCCCTCTCACCTCAGGCTGTTGTACATGTGAGATCCAAGACAGCAGGAGATCAAGGCTCTGTACTGCCTTTGGGAGCCTTGTTTGCATTTTAGTTTGAGTTTGCAGAGGCATGTAGCCCTTGCAAGCAGATCCCTGCTGCCTGTGGGGACAGGTCTCCTGTGTGAGGTGGGTCCCCTCTGACTGAGTGTCAGCCGTGAGGACCTCTCACCTCTCCAAACCAGCAGGGCTGGGGATACAGGGGGTAAGGAGGAGGCGTGCAGAGGGCTTGGCTCAGCACCTCGGCACCAGAGTTAACACCAGAAGCTAACACACCTCCAGCTGCTGATGGAAGAAAGACCTGCAGACATACAACTCTGCCCCTTCTGCTGTCATGAGAGAAGCTCGCTTGAAAACATCTTGCCTCATGTTGCACACTGCGTTTGTGCAGGTAGCCAGGGGAGCTTCTTCCCTGGCAGGGGTGGTCCCAAGCCCCCAAGGGGGTTCATGCCGGCAGCACTGGGCTGTCGGAGGTGCCTGTGCTGCTGATGGTCCCTCTCACCCCGGGGACTCTCGCCTGCACTTGGGGCAGGGTGCCATGTGTCGTGCAGTGGGGTGAGAAGCAGCACAGCCTGGTATTAGCATCTCCATTGTAAGTAGGTAATACGGAGGGGATCTTTCCTCAGGGAGGCTTCTGGATTCACAGTCATCTGCCTGTAAGCACTGCAAATCCAAGTTACAAAGCCTTCACTTCCCTAAAACCAATGGGAGTTTTGCCTGAGCAAAGGACTGCCATAAAAACTGAACAAGCTCTTCAGGATCTGCCCTTCTGGCATCTTCTTATTTTGTCTTGGCTGCTGCCTACATGTGCTCAGGGGATACCTCCAGAGCTCAGTTTTTGCTGTGTTTGGCTGCTAGCTGCTAGCTTTCCAGCCTAAGATCATATGTGATTTGGCGTGAGGACACATCACATGTAGCTTTACATCAGAAATGGTAGTTTGCCAATTGTGTGTATAATTAACAGACTGGAAAAAAGCTCCAAACAATAGCTTCAAGTAGCCTCAAGCCAAGTTGTGGGTAGAATATTAAATAGACTATATTTTTCAGAGTATACAGAGAGAATTAAATCTGTGGCTGAGGAGTGGCTCCAGACAACCTGAGGGGAGCTTTGAAAGGCTCATTAGCTTGCAATGCTGAGATCTAAACTTTGGATTCCTTGGGCTATTCAAGCCCCAGGAGTATTTCCTGGCATTTCACAACTTAGACTCAGCCTGGTCGGTCCTGTACTCACTTACCCTGGGAAGGAGAGAAGATGGTAATTGCTGACGTGACACTCGTCAAGGGGTCGTGATAGCCTGTCCTGCCTTCAGGATTAATGGGGTAGTTGTGCACATAAGATATTCTCTGGGGATCCGGGAGATTTGGGTTCAGTTACCAGCTTTACTCTGGATTCTGTGGAGCCTGGATTCTCTTGGCTGCAAAGTGGGGATAAATAACAATTCCCTTTCTCTACCTGGTGCCATTGAATGTATTGTCTTTAAAGAAAAAAGAAACTCCTCTGGCAAAAGAGGCTGTCAGATCTCAATGCCACTTGGAACTAAGAAACGCTTGCAATATCATTCAACAGGCAATGTGGAGAACTCAGTGTCAATCAGACAAGGAAAACCAGCGTCAGATTCAGGGCAGGACAAGAACAGAATGCAAACCCAGGTAATAATAGTCATGTATGTGCATACGAAGTTGCAGAAACATAGAAAAATAGAGGGGGAGGTACCCCAATGATCCCTTAGCCCTTCCTGGTTCTCCAAAAGTTTTGTTGTTCCCTAGAGATATTTGTTCAGCCTGCTCTCAGGGATGTCCACTCCCTCTGTCAAAACCACATTTCCATGCCTTGCTTATGAAAATAGCAAGATGCAGCATTCAGTGCCTGGCTAAAGTCAAGCCTCTTGCCCTTGCCCACAAGGCCTGCCACCCCACCACAGGATGATATTAACTTTATTTCATGGATTTGTTCTTGACAAATTCATGCTGAGTGCTATTTATTTCCTTGCAATTGATAAAAAAATTTCCAGAGGGTTAAAATTAACTACTAAATGCCAAAGTCTTGCCTCTTTTTCACTAATATGGATCACGCTGGTTACCTGGTTGCAGCAAAGACAGTAAAAAAATATACAATAAATTTATGTCTTTTGCCAACAGTTGCAACCTTAGCAGGGTGTTCCTTGGCCTTTTTCTTTCTATGAGTGTATCTTTCAAATGGCTTCCTCTTCCTCTGAATGTCTGTTGGTAGTTGCTACTTGATGTGTGCTGTGATCTTTGCTGTTTCCTCAGGAAGGACCTGCATGTCCAACAGCTCATGCATTTTGTCAGCCGTATCAGCTTCTCTAATAAAGATGCTACTTCTCTATACAGACTCAGTATCCCGAATCCTGTAGGCCACCACCACTTGCAAAGCCACCAGGGTCATGCCCCCTTTTGAGATGTTCCTGTTTTGCTCTTGCCCCTCTCTTGCCTCAGCCTGGCCTCTCATTGTCATATTTTATGCTAAATTCACACAATATAGTTTCTACATTTTGTTTCGCTGTAGCGCCTGAAGCCACTGTTTTAACCAAGCCAGTCACTACCCTAACTGGGTTGTTTGTCCTTGTGCCCTTACTATCACTTTGAGGAAATGCCAGCTCTCCTTGTCTTCTTCTCTTTCTTCCCCCTCCCCTGGAATCTGTCAAGCAGTCATTTTCTCCATTTATTTACCCTCAGATATGCAGTCTCTGTTGACGTACTGTCAAAGAAGTTCTGTGCACATCCTGGGGGCATAATTTTTCATTACTATTCTCATAAATTAAAGAGAAAATCCAGACACACGATTAAAAAATGTAAATCTTTTTCTTGTCTTCATTAGGGATTCCATGTAGACTGCAGAGATTTTCAGCCTGAGTCTTAGGGATGAACAAATAAAAGAAAAATTAAATATAAATTGAATAAATAATATAATGTAGCTTTTTCATGCCTTCTGGCAAAGTTTAATAAATCTGAGTTACTTAGACACATGTTTATCATAGAACTATTTGTAGGAACATGGTATACATCAAAAAAGTAAAATTTGCTTGCACTCCTATAGAGACAAATTGTAAGGTGTGAGAAGAATGTCCTGGTCAACAACTGCCCTTTACTTTGAAAAGCTGAAATATGTTCTCATATAAATAAAAGAACAAGCCAGTAAGTGAAGGCTATTTCAGTAGAGGAAAGTAACAGCTAATCCAGGAGTCAGAGTTTTCATTGCAGAAAGCATTTTACAACTTTGAAGTTAGTTTCTTTCCAGAATGAGTATTGCAAATTAATCCTAATTGTGAAAAAATACTAGATGGTTAAAACATCTTGTGCTAACGAAAATGAAGACTTTGAAATAAGCTTTTGGGAAGAGGCTATGGTTTATAATACAAAGAAAAAGAATGATGACATCCAAGTAGAAAAAATGTTCAATGTTATTAAAATTATATTTCCTTTTTTTTCTCCAGTTGATTTTTTTATTGTTACTGAAGGCCAAAAGTATCCTCAAGACAGTTAACTGTAGTCAGCGTTTTGCAAGAAAAATCTTTCCATTGGAAGACTTCCAGCCAGGTCTCCATTTCAGTTCTGTAGAACATATAATTGATTTTTCCATCTAGTTCTAGTCTATCAGATGCATTCAAATTTGTATTATGCTGCCTGTTTAATGTGGGTGACATATTTTATTAATTTTAAAGGACAATTTCTTGTTTCCATTTTTCTCAGTGGAATTTTGCAGTTAGTATCCACAACCTGAGGTCCAGATTTTGATGTTCCTATTCTTGCTCTTGCACTGTGGCATGACCTACCTGATGCTTGTAACCATGAGTATGTTGGGGTGACAGCATGCACATGGACAGCTAGTCTGGTCTATGAGAACATGGGTGTTCATGTTCAGTTCATTTCACCATTTCAGGCAGATAGAAAGTAACAGTACAGCACATGAGGGAACTTAGGCTGCTGCATGCTTAAAGTATCAGCAGCCTTTAAACAGAGGACACAGCAGTATTTGTACAGCAGGAGCTGCAAGAGGACTGAATAGTGTATTTCCTACTTCTTGTTCTCACCGATTTGACTTTTTTTCCACTTACTGAGCAGTGCAATTACTGCGCTGTCTACCAGCAGTGGAAGGAAGATGGCAGCATCAAAATACCCAAAGTCACATACGTAAAAGTTACTCATCAGGGATTTTCCACTGATTCCTCAGAGTTTTCATGTGGGACTGGCTTAGCACAGTATTGATGTTTCTCTAGTCTGAAGAGGGACACAAGAAAATTGCTGAATGATCTGCAATCTGAATGAGCAGCAAGTAAGACAAACGGAATATTTTCTTCCACTGCAGTTGTTGAATTCACTTGTGGACAGTCTGTCTCAGCAGCTTGAGAGTTCTTTGGGAAAAATCAGTGCCAGTTCTATGACTCTTCTCACTACACCTCTGTCTGGACCAGCTCCAGGTCTGATCTGGAAAGCTGAGTGATCACCTTTTCAACATCTTTCACATCACATGTGCCTATCCTACTTCTGACAGCTGCAGAATAAATGTAGGGTTTCATGGAGGGAAGCATGTGAGTACTCCCTTGGATAATAGTTTGGTGTCAGTTAGAGGTTAATGTTCCCATATTTTTTTAACTAATAAGTACCTTCATGAAGGAAATCTTAAAAGCAAATGGTCCTTTACTTGTTTGGTTACTCAGCAATTGTGGGAAAAAGGGATCCCAGGACACCCACTGCAAGCTCTCTGTGTGGCGCTTCACTGAATGTTTGGTTATCTGGACAAGCCTTTTTTATTACTAACTAAATGCCATTTACCATGAAATTTGCACTGTCTCAGCTGCTCATTCATCGACTGCATCATTACTGTTCTCATGTCTTTCAGTTGTAATGATCAATGAGAGACAATTTTTTAAATCACTGTCAGAAAGAATGGTTGTCGTGCACCTAAAATCTGATGAGAGTTAGTGTGTAGATATGGCTGCTTACTGCCTGAAGAGAAACAGAGAAGTAAGACAGCAGAAGGCTTTCTTACACACACAGCTTCTGGAGAATTCCCAAACAAATGACAGGAAAATGTTCTTGCATGGCACCACCACAGACCTTGCTCTGGGAAACTCATTTCTAAGACCCTATGAGCAGCAGGAACTACAGAAATAAACCAAGACCCATAAGGATGACCCAAGACTTGGGACACATAAAGGACAGTGAAAGAAATTCAAGTGATGTTATGACATCTGGAATAGATCTTTGAGTGACTATCAGGCTATTAGGAAGGTTAGCATTTCTTTTTTGGAAAGTTGGTGTCTGAAGATGATAGGATATCAAAAGCTTATGCAAGAAGCACCTATTTGAAAAATCCCTGCCTCACTGGAAAACAGCTGCACTTCAGGAGGAAACCCATGTCCCTCATTAAAAGTCAGGCAAGAACAACCCAAGCTATTGATACCTGCAAATACCTGTGCAGTGCACAGAGTGCCTTTGGTATGCATGGGAAAAGCTCTGAATACCCAACTCACTGTCTGAAACATTCATGACAGTAAACTTTGTCATTTACTGTATCAGAAACAGGGGTCCAGAGATATTTAATTCTACTGAGATATTTGTTTTAACGGCCTTGTTCTGTAAGTTTATAAACAGTATCTAGTGAACCTCCCAAAAAGCGCTTTCTTTGGTCTCAGCCATGTCCATATCATCGTCTGAGGGAAATGCTCAAGCCTTGAGATGATGCAAGCCACTATATACTTTTGACTCTATGTTTAACATCTAAGTACAACACCAGTCAGCCAGGGTCTTCAAGCCATACATCAGAAAGGATCATATTCTTGCTGTGAATGCAAAAAAAAGAGAATGACTTCTCTAAACAGGTGATTGGAAGACTATACCCCCATGGCAGCTGGTGCACAAAGAAGATTGGTAGGAAAATGTGCTTCAGTTATTGAAGAAAAGCCAGATGACAGTTCTGATACTGTGCATGTACCAACCACAGTCATCATCACAGAAGAAAATTGAGAAACAGGTACATGGTGATGGTGGAAGTCTGCTGTTCACAAATCTAACAATTCCAAATGGACTTGGAAGCATCAGTGAATTGTACAGTTTTTAAAGTTGCCACACTGTAAGAGACAAAATAAATGATGTTTCTGTTTCTGTAGAAGCTCTCTTCTTTATTCTTGTGCCCATTTTTGCTCATCCTGATTTTCCAGACATTATTGGTTTGACTTTGTTCAGCTAATCAGTGGCCTATATTATCCGAGGTCTGTAAAGTCACATTGTTAGGCATATTCCTGGGATTCACTTTTTGGAAGGAAGAATGTTACTTTTTCCTGGTTTAGACAAGGAAAGGTTTCAAAGGGAAAATGAAGCACAGCAATTGTTCTGTAATAAGAAAAAATATCCCTCTGCAAAGCATGTTTGCACTTTCTGTGCACTTTTTTGAAGCAGCTTTGACATCTCAGTAAAACACAAGAAAGGTGTTTTGCTAACAAGAAATAACAGCCAGAAACAACAACCTTCTTGCACTAAACAAGCCCTCCACCATGCAGGGGGGACAAGAAAAAGTTATCCATCTCTTTGACCAATTCAGAAATGACTGTGTGATATTATCTCTATTCAGTGTCGCTCAGTGAGCAAAATTGTAGACTGGAAAGTGTTTGTGCTGGTGCCTGCACACCAAGTCTCGCTTTGATGTGGTCCCATGGACTGAACGTCCCTGTGCCGTAGAGTGCCTGGCTGGAATACATTCTGATTTGTTTGAAAGGGATCCAATTCACATCCTCCAAAACTCCTCTGTGGTCACAGTCAAACATGGCACATGGAGACATTTATTTCAAAAGTCCTATCCTGATCTGCACTAAGCTGCTAATGGAGACACAGTGGGCTCAGGGGTCTCCCACTGTCCGTTCACCTGGCACAGCAGAGGCACTGAAGGGGACAGTGTATCCCCACTTTTATGATCCATCTGGCAACACTTCCACAACTTCTCACAGTTGCAATACTGATGGCATGATTTTCCAGGTTTAACGGTGATGGCCTCCAGGTCCATGAAGTCTGGACCTTTTTATCCCTTGAACCCTACAAGCCAACTGCGTCTGCACAGAATACAAATTAAGGTTATTTGATGTTCTACATCCGTGTCAGGATGTTTGTCATGAGGTCTGCCCTCACAGAAACCATGGGGATATCAGCATGGACCCTGAGCGGAGCCAGCTGTCTGTCCCACCAGCACCTTGAGGCTCACCAGTCCCTCCACACAGTCGAGCCATGCCAGTTGAGACCAGACAGAGTAAGCACTTAGACGGTGACTGATTAAATAGGGCTTATGGAGTATCCAAGGAGGCTGCCAAAATGCCTCATGATTAATCAAAATCTTAAAAAAATTCAGGGAATCTGAGTGCTGCAAAATCTCACCCTGTTTTTCATCTCCGGGGAAGGTAAACAAATGAGCCTGCTCGATCAGAAGCTAGTCGGCTTGGGAGACCCTGGAGCCAGCAAACCTCATAGTCATTCCCAAAGCAGATCTCTGTCTCTTTCCCATTGACTGGTTTTTAGTTAGCACACTCTGTTCCCAACACCTTCTGGAGCATGTCCCTCAGCCTGGCACCCTGACCCCCTCTACTCCTGGCCATCACCCACCACCTCCATGCAGCAGTGGACCTAGGGGTCCTCTCCAAGGGTTCCCCTGGGAAGTGCAGGGAACAGCCCATTGCATAGGGGTAATAGATGCACAAACACCCAGCAGCAGAGGGACAGGACTGCTGGAAGCACACAGCACAGCTCAGGCAGGGGAGAGGGTCTGTCCAGTTACAGAGCGAGAGCAGTTGCGTTAGGTCAATTTACAATGCAATACAAGACAACAGGTGAAATCCAGCTTCCTTCGTTCAGAGGTTCCTCCATGCTCCTTCCGTTATCTCAAGTGAAGGAGCTTGAAATATTCTTTCCTCTGTTGCCTGAAATGCTCCTTGATGACTCCAAGCATCCCAGGAACGGGTCAGCTGATTGCTCTGCCATTTATTCAAGACACTAAGACTAGAGATCCAGCAGTGACCATGGCTCAAACATAGGGGAAGGGCAGGCAGGAGCTGCCCTTAAATTAGGAACTCAAAAGTTGTAATTTTGGGCAGGAAGATGGAGCTGTTAATACCAGTTTTATTTGTGGTGGGACTGTCTGAAACCAAAGAGAGAACGTAGTGCTTGTGATGTCGGAGTCCTTTGGCTGGAGCCTTCCTGCACCCTGCCTGTTCTTCGCAGTGCTTCAGGAAGCCTGCACTGTGCTGAGCAGTTTGCTAATGGCTATTGACTGCTTCATTTTACATACACCTCACTTGCAATTTGCTGAATGTAGGTGTTTGCTTCCTCCCTGCCCAGCAACATCACTCAGGGGATGCTGGAAGCAGCTGGGAAAGCAGCATGAATGCCAGCCATCACCCAGGGCCAAAGCCTTCTGGGCTTCTGTTTCTGCCCGCAGCTGGCTGAAATACCCTGTGCTGGAGTGCAGGGAGACGCTGAAAAAGCTCCGGCACGTATGGGCAGTGCTTTCTCCTTACACAGTTGGGATATGCAAACAACGAGAGAAAATATGATGTTCTTCTTCTAATAACTTAAGTTTACATGTCAATGCTTTGAAAGTCAAAACAAACACTGGGGGGAGGTAATTTTCTGCATGGCAATGCACATGTTGGAAGAACCTTGGGCTTGTGAGTAAATGGCATATGCTTATCTGCGAGACCGCAAACATCGACACCTGCTTGCAAGCTGCGGCCCTGTCTGGGCCCAGAGCTGTAAGGGGCAGAGCTGTGTTGCCCCGGCATCACAGGCATTTCTGTCTTCTTTTTTTGGTCTCCTGTGTGCTCAGTTTCCCATGGCACCTTCTCAGACACAGCTTCTGTGACCACTCTGCTTGGTGTCCATCTTCTTCCCACAGAAACAGAAAAACAAAATGAAATTAAAATAATATATTATTTGCTGAAGTTTTGTTAATCTGCAGAGGGAGCCAGACAGGAAATATGTACATTGGTCCTCCCTGACATTGCAAATAATATAAACTCCTTATTTCCTCCACAGCTGGCTGGAAGCTTGGCCCCTTTGACACAATGAGGGGAAATGTAATTTTCTGTTTGTTGTATTGTTGGAGGTTCTCGTTTTTACAGTTGCTATTTTTATAAAAGGCTCTTTTATAAAGGGTACTTTTATAAAACCTACTTTATAAAGGCTACTTTTATAAAAGGCTCTTGTTTCTCCTCATATGCAGCTTACCTCCCAAAAACTAAACCTTGGGAGGATCTGCCACACAGTCCCCAGCTCTCGCGTCCACACTTGCAGTGGGCGTTGTGTCTGGGAAGAGCAGATGAGCCATCAGCCTGGGGTGCACCTCGTACCCCAGCCCTCCTCCAGCTGGCTTCCCAGTACGGCCACTCCCCAGGGACTCCTCCAAAAAATGATTGAAAACAATAACATTGGTAATAGCTGATCTGGATGCGCCTCAAATATTTGCCCTGTGATACAAACGCTTGTGGTTATCCCATGAACCATCCTCCAGACAAATGTTTTGAATTATCTGTTTCCAGGAATGAGCTCTCAGGAATGGCCCAGACCAGCTTTCCCAAACACATTAGCTACCTCGAGCCAGGCGGGCAGCTCTGCCCCGCAGGTAAAATCCTGCCTTTGTGCCCTGACCGAGCTGCCTGCATGCTCACCTTTCCACAGGGATGCAGGCAGAATGGAGCCGGCAGCGAGGGCAGGCGCTGGCTCTGCACAGGCTGCTGCTGGGCACCGGGCAGTGCCAGGACCCTGCGTGCTGCAGCCCCAGGTGCTGTGCCAGGGTGCCAGAGCCAGCCAGCAGTACAGCCTCTGATGGCAGCCCATGGGACGGGTACCTTACAGGTCCTGATAGTTTCCCAGGTCCATTCCTGTGTTCTCCTCGGGACGTGACAGTGCCTAGTTATCAGACCTCTCCCTGTGGGAAACTTCCCACACAGCAGCATTTGGTCCAGCTCTCATAATTATCACACCTAGGCTCCAGTCTGCAGACTGTTAACAGCAGCTCAAATTAACAAAGTGCCTTACCTTGGTTAATAAAACTCGGGGAATGATATAATCACAATAAGGCCACTCTGTATACACAAAGGAAAGATTAATAAACCACTGTCAAGCCCAGGCTAAGTCAATAAAGTGGAACTGATTGGAAGCCAGGACAGCAGGCAGGTAATCATTAATTTGTATGTGTGATATTGAGTTTAAAGACCAGATGTTACCTGAAACCCGTGCAGATGCATGGGGTGTCCGGAAGGGCACTGCAGCTGTGTTACCTTACACCCCTGCATGCAGAGCAGGAAGAGCTGCATTCTTTGTGATTAACCCAGCTTGAACTTTGAAATCTGAGTCCCAAATGTTTGCAAGAAAATTGCAAGTAAGACGAAGGATTGGAGTTTGAAAAGTCCTTTGGTTTTACAGTGTGGGACAAGCTTCCTACAGCACTTGGGGCAAGTCCCTTCACCTCCTGGGACCTCACTTTCCCACGTTCAGAGCATGGTTCTTCCCCAAACATTTTTCCTTTACATATCTTATTTCCAGGGGGAATTAGTACTGAAGTTTTGAAAGGGAAAAACAACAAGGCAAAACTAAGAAATACAAAACCCTAAAACTGAAAGTCTGAGAGAGTTTTCACTTATTTCAAAGAAGAGCACAGCTGGTCACAAAAGTAGCAGACATTTCCAGGTTCAAAAGAAGCCTTTGCCTAAACACCTGGGTAGTGCTTTGTTACCTAGCTCATACTCACTATTATTTTATGAGAAGACACCATGTTTCCAGGAACCACAGCTTCACAGCTGTAAATTTCGTATGTGAAGAGAGAAGGTCTTATACTCCGAAGGCTTTAACAGAGCCATTTTCCCCAGGACTGGCTGGCCAGTAAAATAATCCCCTTTCCTTTTCTCACCCCAGAGCAATCGCCAGGGTCTCCAGAGGCCATGGAGAGTGAGAGGTACGGTGCCCTGGGTGATGTGATGACCCAAAAGTGCAGCGTGCCCACCCCACGGGCAGGCATGGGGCAAGCCCCACACAGGCTCCCGCAGACAAACCCCACCAGCACCCCTGGCTTACGCAAGTTGCAGCCAGAGCAGACTTCTTATTTTATCCTTGTGAAAGTGCTTTAATTTAGGAATAAAATATTGTTTTACCCTTTGCCCTGCTGCTCAGCGTAACTCCAGTGTTAGCTTCCATAACTATAACAAACCTCCTAAGCAAACAGGTTTTAAGCTCTGCTTCCAAACCAGGCTGGATAAGGAGCAAGCAAACTCAATTAGGTGCAGTGGCAAATTCATTGCCCCTCCTCTGCCTCCACTCCCACCCCAACCCCTGAGAGACAGGGCTTAGTTCTTCTGCTGTACAGCTCACCCTGAACTGAGTAACTAGGATATTTGTCTCCTGATTTGCATGAATATTTTAATTGCTTGGAGCCAGGACAATGTCTCCGCAATGTTTAAAGCTGTGGGGTCTGAGTGGATCACTTCCCTGGAGGAGGGGAAACGTGGCCCTGCTGTGGCTGCATGAGCTGCTCCTAACTGTGTCACCCATGTGACAAACAGGACTGAAGAAACTGATTTTGCAAGGTGGTAATGGCTGGTCAGACTCTTCCCAAGGCGAGGGCAAGCCTCCCCATCACCTCGCCAAAGCACACAGCCCTGGCGGCAAGTGGAGCCGGCGGGAGGGCAGGGAGGGGAGGGAGGCGATGGAAACATCCCCAGGGAGGCTTGTTACAGAGACTGAACAGCCTCTGGTACATCCAAGCACAAGTAAACGTAGCAATGTCAGGCCCAAGTGCCCTGGTTTGTTTCATGACAGCACCTTCACAAACATCTCAAACATTTGTTTTCCTTTGTGCAGCCTCACATGCCACCACCCAGCACCAATAAATACAAGCTCCTTACTTTTTAAGCACAGCCTTATGAGGAAATATTGTTATAATGAGCTGCAGCTCCAGCCTGGCAATAAGATAAAAATGAACACAGGAATAGCAGGCAAGCGAGACCGCATGCAGAATAGGAGCTGCAAGAAGAAGCAAGGCCAGGAACAACTGCAATGGCTCCCAGGAGCCCTGCAGGGAAAATGGGTCTTCAGATACTGAGAAATGCAGGAGACCTCTTAGGAAGAACTTGCTGTGCAGTTAATAAGTGGTTTATGTCTCTCTGGACTGAGACAGCCATCAAAAATGAGTAGGTAAATTTTTTTTCTGAGGTGCAGTGATCTGTGTTGCTGCTGTAGCACCACCTTCACCAAAAGGAGCTGCTGTGCAGCAACAGTCTGTCCTGTGGGCAGGAGCCTTGCTGAGCTCACGTGGGATGTGGGGCCAGTAGCTCTGAGCCCTTGGATATGCATCTGCTCTGCTTGACATACGAACAGTCCTGACTCCAGAGAACATGCTCCAAAGTTCACATCTTTTGAAAGATATCACCACTAGTCATCCCAAACCACTAATGATTTTTCACATCCTGGCCTCGAGTCTCAGCCTCCTCAGCAGACCCGAGTGCCAAGGACAGCCAGGCTGGCTGAGAGGAGCAGCTGATGGGGACATCATGTAGTGCCAAAGCCATGGATTTCACTGAGTTTAAGGGTGGAAGTTCACCAAACAGCCTGCAGCTTAGGCACTTAGCCAGTAAAGTTTTGCTTAGCTGCTTGTCACTCGAGCCCATAGGCATGAATTAGACAAAAGCACGTGAATCCTCAGGGAACTGAGCTACTAATTGTCACCAGCAAAGAGCAAGATTCACCCCACTAGCAGTGACACACAGTTCCCCAGGCAAAATCTCCTGGCAATGGAGCCAGGCAATGTCATCCTGACATGGAGAAAAAGAGCTTCAATGGAGCCCCAGGTTAGACCCCAGGTATGTGGACAGGGAAGACACCAAAGCAAGGGAATTCTCTGCCCATTTCACATCCTGTCTCCTCAAGACTTGGGAGGTTTTTCCTACCTCTGTGCTGTGGCTCCATCCTAAAATCCCTCTTGAAGTGCAGACAAGAAAACAGCATTGCACCAATCTTACTGGTGCTGTGTCGGGGAGGGAGAACTCCTTCCTGGTTTCTCTTTGATGGAGCTCCAGGAGACCCTGGTAGGTCCAAGATTTCTTTAAGCCCCTTTTTTGCTCCAGCCTGATGTTGAGCTCCTGCTAAGGCCCTGGGGCTGCTGGAGCCGGGACCTCAGCCCTTGTTTGGGCCACCACTTGCCAAGCCCATGCATCCCACCCTGGGGTTGTAATCAGTATTTATCTCCATTTCCATTTGCAAAGAGCGAACGGTTTGAAGGAAGGGGAAGCTGAGCTGCCCACGCCATCAGTGGGACTGTCGGTCAGCTGTGGGGGTCACAGTCTCATACCTGCACAGGAGCAGGGGGGTTGTCCTGGGCCTGGCCACCAGCGGGCACTGTCCTGGAGCCCTCCCTGTGCCCCAGGCCTCTCGCTGCTGCAGACCTGGCAGCTGGCGCTGCTCGCCCCACCACAAAAATTATGTTTTTCAGGGTGTTGATTTTAGCTGTTGTATTTGGCAGGTTTCCTTCATTGCCTTTAGCAGCAATGACTTACTGATAGGAAGGAAAATTTGAGGACATTAGTGGCTTATTCCAGCTCCCCTACTTTGCCTCCTGCACACACACATGCCACTCCCTTTCTACCATGCCCAGAAATGGGGCCGGGTGGTAAGGACTGGTGCTCAGGGCAGTACATATCTGTATCTTCCTCCTTGCAGAACATTTCCAGGATCAGACTTTCTGCGCTTAGGTTTTTCAATAATATTCACCAGCTTCTTGGTAGGATGAGATGTGGGGTGGATCACGAGGTTCATATTTCCCTGTTGGGAGACACATACAGAGTTTTTGTCCTTAACACTGCAGGTGGGCATTTCAAAACTCCCTCTTAAATGCAAAAAAAGTAGTTACCGTCTCATCAGAGTTCCGATCCTGTGTGCTGCCAGACCTCAATGGGTATAATAGTTGCTCCCTGACAATTTCTGAAAAACTGAATATTATTTCTGCAGCTACTTTTGAATGTTTCAGCCATACAAATACATGGGCAGAAGAAAAAGGAAATAGGAGCTGGAGGGAGGTGGAAAATGAGGGAGAGAGAAGATTCATCTCTTCTTCCTAACATAGTTCTTTGATCTGTGAATATATGGGTTGTTACCCCAGCATTAGGATTTGGGCTGAAGATTTATAGCAAAGATGTGTAAAACCCCTCCCCTATTCTGAGGAAAACATGCATAAGAGGAAATAAATACATTAAATATTCAACTGAGACATCAGATGCTTACCAAGGCCACCCAGCGAGTTGGCTTTTATTCTAGACTATCTTTCTGTTCTGTATTTGTGCATGTCTTTCACTGTGGTGTGCTTGGCTCCAAGGGGGACCATGACCTACTACTGCTACGCCAATGGCAGAGCAAGGCCTCCTGTGCTTCATGTGCTGAGCTTTGCTGCACTCACCTTGCCAAGTCCTTTCCAGAAACATCCAGGAAGGTCTTCAGGGTGGAATACGTTGGGGAGGAAAACTCTTTGGAAAGTCTGATTTCTGAACAGAATGGATAGGCTTCATCTAACTCAACACTAGCTGCTGGAAGGTCAGTGCTGAGCAACTAGTCCTTCCTATTTCCATTCCCACTAGAGCAAGTGGAGAAAAATGGAAGATGAAGAAGCATTTCCCCTGGATCTTCATGACCTGGGGCTTCCCGGGAGATGAGAGGAATCCCACCCTGAGGATCTTTGAGGGCTTTGGTCCGGTTTGCTGAGAGCAGGAGGACAGAGCCTCAGCAAGGGGCAGTCTCTCAGTTTGTCCTACAAACCTTGGCTTGCCTTTTGGGAGCTCCCAATGCAGCCAAAACCAATGTCATCTCCTGGGTTTTACTCTGAAAATGGGGGGCTGTACACAAGGGCTAGTTATTCTGAATTCCTGGTGGTTCAAGACCAGTTGTTGCGGTTTTACAGGAGTGGGTGGCTGAGTCCCCTCCCAGGACCACTGCCTCTGTGTACTGTGCTTGCTCTGGAGCTCAGCTGCAGAGACATCCAGCTCCGCTGTTTATGCTGCGGCTGCCTCCCAAACACTGTTTGAGGATCCAGGCGAGACAAGAGCACTTCTTGTACTGAGTGCAATATATCCAAGTTACAGGATAATTTCTGTCTCCAGGAACTCACAGTCTAAATTAAGACAAGACTGCAGTGAGAAATGTCACGAGAACTGGCAACGGGGAGAAAGGATGGGAAATAGGAACCTTGCTATAATCACTTTAGCACACTGCCTTTTTGTTTGAAGTTAACTCTTCTGTTTTCTGGAATGATCTCCCAGCACATCCCACTTCTCTCCTGTTTATCTCTGTCTTTATTGGGTGCTTATATTGCATTTCTAGATACATAATGCATCAACTTCACATATGGTATTAAAAAGCAGTGGGTATCTGCACAGAATGGTCACAAAGAGCATCTGACTGATTGCATTGCAGAAGGATGCCTGGAACTGGGGTTGTTTTCCCCAATGAACATAGACAGAACATATCTGAGATAGTTTTTTTTTTTTCCATTCCTTGCCATCACATACATATTTTCAGGACACAAAGTCTGGACAAGCAGAACATCGCGATGTCAACCAAGGGAAGATGTAAATCTCCCTAAGTAATTTTTAATGAAAAAAAATATTGAGTTACTCTGAGTGCCATGGTTTCTGGGTGGCTGGCTTTAACTTTAGCAATCCATACTTAAAGGGAAATTTTACAGTCTTAATATATTCCAGATGCTCTCCAAGTCCCAGATGAAAGCTCTGTCGTCGTTTACTGTTAATATTTTTGTCAGCAGTAGAATTTTATTGTAATACCCCATCTTATTTGTATTCACTATTAGTCATGAGAGAAACTTCCTCTACAAGTAATCCCTGGGTCACTCCTTGAGTGTCCTATCTCACTCTATTTAATTAAAAACCATTAACTGCTTGTTGTGTCCAAGACTTGTCTGTATAATGCATGTATACAATGACATTTTACCTGATGAAAAACATTTGCTTCTAGCAGTTAGACAAAAACAAAAAAACAAAAAACAAAAACCACATTGTAATCTACAGTAAAAACAGTTGGCTTTATAACAGCTCTCCGGTGGAATGAAAACAAGAGATTTGCTTTGAAAATAAACCTCCATGAACTTGGATCAACAACAAGGGACATGAAGGCTTACTGCAAAAATAAGAAATGTATTTCATGCTGTTAAACTTTGATCAGATGTTAGTTTATCATAAGGAGAATAGTATTTAAACGTGGCAATTTTGATCCTTTGTAGTGACCGATAGTCTGATTATAGAGGGAAGGGGATTTCACAACAGAGCAGATTAGCAAAGCACAAGTCCTCTGGATGGACCTCTGAGGACCTTTCTTATTCAATGAAGAGCAGCTAAAAAAATGTCACTACATGATGGGCAGTATATGATACGCAGTATGCAACTTGGAAGCTGCTGTGTTATTTTTTTCTCACCACTGTCTCTGACAATCAATCTGCATTTTGAAAAATCAAGTCTCATTGCTTCTGCTCTTGCCTCATCACCTTCCTCATAGGGCTCTGGAGCTACTGACAGCAGCTGAGAGGAGCCACAGGCACATGCATGCTCCCAGTGCTGTGGCCAACTCTTGGCCTGCTCCTCAGCACCAGCAGCTGGGTTCTGCTCTGTGGAAAAAAAGAGACTTCTCTGGCTAGAGCAGTGGCAGAGATTGCTTGCTACGTCCTGAGGTGCTGCATAGGGACCGGATGAGGATGAAGCACATCTTTTAGCCCTGGGCTGTATTACCAGCATGAACGTACCAGGCTATGAGACATACCAACAGAGATCTCTCTGACACATAAGGCATTCCCATGTTGGATCCCATGAGGGAAATGTTTCACAACATGATGGAAGCCTGTGCAATTATACTGAAGCAGCAGAAGGCAGCTGCCAGTTGTGTGCAGTCCCTGCTGGGCAGCACAACTCTGGGCTGTGGCAGTGCCACCACAGCCCCTTGTGCACCATGCCCCAGACTGGCAGATGTGGCTGGACAGTGGTGGAGTGGGTGAACCAGCTGTGTTGGAGAGGTGGAATCTGGGGCATGGCTGTAGGATGGTGCACAGTGAGACCCATCTGTGCAAGTCTTGCACACACACTCTGCATGTGATTTGTCCAAGAAGACTATTACTGGGGTGTCCAAAGCTGTGCAGGCCCTATTCTATGTTAATTCTGACATAGCCTACTGATGCTGAACCTCACCAAGGTGCAGGGATGGACTTCTAAAAGGACTTATCTGTGCACCATGCTGTGGCCTCCAGCAGCTGAGGGTCTCCTAAGAAGGAGATGGCTACTGGAGTCCTGCACCCCAAGTTACTAGCCAGTGTTTATTCCATAATTAGTGCCTTTAAGTCTTGACTAGAATCTGTTTTTTCTCAGTGATGGACAAATTTTATTGCAGAAGGGTTCCTACTCCAAAAAGCTAACCCCAGAAGAATACCTAGAGAATCTATTTAGTACTGGGGAGTATGGCCTCTGTGTTAAACTCCATACCCAGAAATCCCACTGCAAACAGGAGCTGTAATTTGCTAATTTAAAGCTGCCTCTGGAATATACTGTGTAAACTGCAGGCGGGACATACACCTGTGAGAAAATTGGAGTGTGGAGCTCTAATTTAAAGCCATGGATGAATTTATCTATGAAAGATACAAGATAGTGGCAGGGGGGGAAGGAGATACTGTCTACTCAAGCATGACTTGACTGAAGGGGTCTAACTGGGCTGGAACACCCATATTTGCTCTGCCCACTGTGTCTCGTGCTTCTAGTTTTGGTGCTGGGACACCCATGACACTGCAAAGGCTCAGGGATATGGCTAGAAACATAACAGTGTTTATTCCAGGGTCTTTGTTTATACCATCTGGATGAATTTGAGTAAGTGCAGATTCCTAAAGGGATGTGAAGGCATGTAATAAATGCCCTGGGCCTCTGGTCTTTGGGCATCTCATCTTCCTGTGCAGTCTATTGGCACCTCAGGGTGTAATCAAAGCTTTTTTTAACCTTTTCAAAAGTTTCATTTTTAAATTTACAAACATGCTTAGATTGACACTTAAAGTGCAAGCTAAAAAGGTATTAGGGAGATTATTATTATTATCCAGAGGCGGCATTCAGATTACAGCAATAATGAGACAAAGGTTTGTCAGGTTTCTTCTGTCCTGCAGCTGCAGCTGTGGTATATCTCCGTGAAGTGGCCAGCAGAAAAGTGTGCTCTGTTCAGCTGAGCTCGTCACTCTACGAAGCTATTCACAAGAACATAATGGAGTCATGACCAAAGAAAGGAAAAGGCGGCGATATTCTACAGCTCTGGAGTGTGTGTAATGAGCCTTCATATCACAGAGGCTTAAAGAGGTCACAGCTCATCTCAATGTCATTGAGACACTAATGTACTGTTTCTGAATTTTCTTTCATAAAGCAATACTGTGTGCTGCTAGCAACACCAGTGAACCATATCTAATTATGGATAGTACAACTATATCTGCTGATGTTAGGCTAGTGGGTGAATTTCAGAAAGACACTAATTGGAAGGGAATAGACCTCAGCAAGAGGACTGTGCCTTGTATACACCCTCCTTTCACTTCAGCATCATTACTGTCATCCAGGTGTTGTTACTGCATGGGAGCACAAAATCTCCTGCAGTGCCCACGCTGAGAGATGAATAATGACTGACAACACAGAATAGGCACAGCAGCAACTTCTGAAGCAGCCTCTGCTCTTTCCTGATGTTTGCAGTAAAGATGGTAATTGGAAAACCTCATCTCTGGCTACATGGAAATTACACATCAGTGTTTACTGCTGATTTAAAATTCACCAGACTACTGAGCCATCCTCTGACACTGAATAGATAACACCAGCACTGGGTATTACATATTGCACTGTCTTTGAAGCTTTTAGAGTCACTCTGACGTCTTTGAAGAGACAAACCTTCTAACAAGTTGAAACCTGTTATGATATCCTTTCCTTTGTTACTTTCTACAAGCCCTGCACCTGTAATCCATAGGCTGATGACCACTGGTACTTACTTGGCACTGCAGCTGGCACACATTGTGATTTGCATGGTATCAGGAGTGAGTCAGGAGAAAATATCAGACTTTACTGGTGAAAGTCTGCTAACTGGCTGAACTACACGCGGTCTGCTGGTCAGCATCATCTCATGGTAAATTTATGGACCATGTTTGAGCAACCCCATATACTGGCTTTCTCTCACTCTTCCACTTTCTTTTCATTCTGTTTTGTTGTTTATTTTTTTTTTCATTTAGTTGCTTATAGGATCTCTTTTCCTGAGCTGGGGTCTTAAATTCCTCTTATCCTCTTATGTTTCCCTTTTCCTGAATTTTGTTCTTTCTTTCATGCTGGCTCTGTTTCCTCTGCACTGCCTGCATGACTTGCATCGTAGCTCCAAGTACCTCGTCCATACTGCCAGCTTTTAGCTTTTGGCTTTGGTGTCTTGGGACACTGAAATGTCCCACATGGTGACAAGACATCTCCCTGCACAGAAGATTCATTAAACCTTTTCAAGAGAACCTGTCATCAAGTACAAGAGGTAAGTATTTGCTATTTACATACCCTGCCAGAAATTTTCTCCCATGCACACCAGTTTCCTGCCTGGCTTCCTGATCTAGAAACAAAGGTCTGAAATATTATCATGTTTTAACTGGCAAAGCCTCAAGCCCCAGTGATTCTCATTTGAGTTGTGAAAAATGTGATGAAGAATGGAGACACCTGTTTGTTTTTTGCTTTGTTCTGCAATTAAAATCTGATAAAAACCTGGGATTTTCTCCCGTGGAACTCTTAATAAAGAAAATCCAACTTAGTCATCAGTTGAGCAGCCTGGTGTCACCCTGCGAAGTTCAGTCAACTCCCCCTTCCCCTCTCATGACCCATGAATGAAATCGATGTTCTCTGGTGTAAATATCAGCTCTCCACCTGCACACGTAGTCATGAGCTGGTCTGCCAACAGGCAATCTAAATGAACTGGACAACTGCTGAGCACTCTCTAGGGGTTCTTCCCCCAAAGCAGGCACTGACCTGGCTCCGTCTCCTTTGTGCAGCTCCCAGGTCTTGTGGGACAGGGAGGAAGAGCCTCTCTAGGACCCTCATCCTGCTCCAACCTGGCTGGATTGGCATGCAGGCTGGAAAGGGGTTGGCTGGAGGAGAGGAAGGAGCCTGACAGGGAGAGTGCAACCATGTGAGCCTCATTTCCTTTGGAAAGAAGGCCCAGAAAAAAAAGCATACAGGCCCTTTTTCCTAGAGGGATTTCTTTCTGCAGCTGATAGAAGGCTAAAGAAAAACTTCATCCCTCTTGGAATCCTCTTACTTCACAGTTTGGGCACTTATGTGCATATTCCAGTCTTACTATGCATGGGCATAAGTGGTGGGCTGAACCAGGAGCTTAGGAACCGCGCGTGGTCGGACATTGCTCTGCCAGGAGCAGCTGTGAAGGTGTTTGCCTCTGCTGGGGCAGTGGGCTCCCTCTCTGTGGGTGCAGCAGCCCATTAGGACCCTGGGGTGGGGTCTGTGCCCAGGGCCCAGCCCACCATCCCGCTCATGGAGACTGAGATGGGCTGCTGCTTCTTCAGAAAACCAAAGGCTGTTGCCACCAATGCCAGGCTAATCACTTGCAAAAGCCCCCGAGAGAGGAGCCAGGCAGAAGGGGCCATGCTGTACTTTTACTTCAAAATTCTTTTTATTTGTACATGTGCAAGAAAGAGACAGAAATTTGCTGTTATTTTTGAGCCTGCTCAACTTTTAGTTGTAAAGGGTGGCTATAATCCATGCAGCACAAAACCACAGACCATAAAACATGTGCACAAATGAGGTTGTGGGATTGAGTTGGAGATGTGGAGAGGCAGTGACACTGCTGAAGGGGTGAGCAGGGACCCTGGGTGGGCTCAGAGCCAATGTTGCCCAATGCAGCTGCACAGCTGTCACATCCCGGTGGCATGAGTAGGGCTGAGGTGGGCACCCATGCATCCAGTCGGTCAACCAGCAGCCTTCAGGAGCAATCACTCTACGTGGACTCCGTGGAGCTTCTCTCCTTTTTTGCTTGCCCCAGAACATACATTTCATTTGTGTGCCAACCACAAAGAAGAAGTGGAGTTTCAACACAAACTCTTTGGTGAAATGAAGTCAATCACCTCGAGTTCACTGCCTGCAGTACACTCTCCTTCCCAAAGTGGAATGCAGCTTTGGAAGGGCAGCACCTTATCATAACACAAGCTATTGTTGTCTGTGTTTGAGTGCAAGCAGATTAATAATGAATCAGCTTTTTATGAATGCCTCTTTTCATCCCTTCCTTATCCCTTACTTGCTTTTAAGACAGATGGTGTAACTTCCTTTGCAACTTCAGTTCCCATTGCTCACTTCTTCTCTTGCCGCTGGGGAGCGCGCCCAGGTAGGACAGCTCATAAATAAATCTTGCCTTACAATTTCTCAGCAACATGTGCAGCCTATAAACAATCCAGAAATGTTGAATAAGGAGCTAATTCAAGCTGGTGACCCTGAGCATGAACTGAATACACTGAATAAAGACAGCTGGGTTATAGGTTTGCGCTACTTTTGTAAAACATGCTTTAAATTAAAATAAATACATTAAATGTGAACTTAGATATGATCCAAAACAAAACCCATGTAGAGTAGAAGTAAGAATTCCCAGATACACAAGGCTAGCAGTCAGCTGTTTAAACAGGATGAGTAAATCAATAAGTAATTGTCATTTCAGGATTCAAATGTGAAATTAAATGCATTACAGAAGACCCTGATTCAGTCTTTGTTCCAAATTCATTGTTCTGAAATAATATTACAAAGTTTCTTTTTTCTGAAAGTAAAGGCGAGTGTAATTTGCAATACATTTCTGCAAATGGCATATGAAGCTCCTCAGGACTTGCATTGTTAGGGTTGTGTTAAAAAAGCCTGTATACTGCAGAGTAAGGAATTTTTTTTACAGTATGGAGCCTTATTAAAAGACAAACATTTCTCCCCCCCTCCCCCCACGAAGGTCATGGGAATGGTTTCGCACAGAGCTCTGCCCAGGAGTTTCTAGTTAAATGGCAGCCGTTTTATTAAAATGTCTGTTTTCCGTCAAGGAAACTTAGCACATCTTTAACTGTCAGAAATGGCTATACAAACATGCACTATAGCAGAACACAGAGTCCATATACATTTGTTAATAACATGCTCTGACTTCACCGATAAAGGCAAGCTTATCAAGTCCTCGAGTTACCATTGTCATCATTAAGGAGCCTTGCACTCGGCCACAGCTGACTGCAAAGATGTACTGCAGGAATAATATTATCTCTGTCCATTGCCTTTGTTATTACTGTCTTATTTTGAATAGTGCCTGTAAGATACGAGGTATCTTTTCTTAATTGCAAAAAACGGGCAAGCCAAGAGCCCAGAGTCAGACCTTGTGGGGTCCCTTCCCACATCAGTGCAAAGTCACTGCGTCATCCTGACAAGTCACTCAGCTGCTCTGTCCTTCCCCACTGAAACTTATGCATTCCATCACCACATCTGAGCACATCTCCATCCTGAGGTCCCCGCTGGGATTAGCCTCTCCACGTGCTTGCTTTGTTTTACTCTCTCTTCCAGTGTACACAATGATTTGAATTTTCTGACAACACACACATGTTATTATACATTTCAGAGAAGGTAACATCAAAGAAGCAGAGTTTATACTGAGGGCAGAAGGTGATGAGGTATTTCCTGGGGAAGTTCACGCTACGGTCTTAGAGCTGTTAAATATTCCGAGGAGTTGAGTCTTTAGTAACCTTAGGAGTTTATGTAAGCTTATGTTATGTGTGGTGTTCTTTAACCAATGTTTAGTATGCAGTATGAGTTATTTGGCTGGGATTTGTATGGCAACCCAGAGACAGGAGATCAGAATACAGATTGTAAATTTATGGTACCCAAAAGTTTCTAAAATTCCCACTTGAAAAGACAATGTTCTGCGGTATGGCACAGGCACCCTTTGATACATGCTGCCCCGAGGCACTCTGCTGA